>NC_044501.1:48393084-48403084 GCF_902362185.1 Chanos chanos | reverse complement strand
TCCCCAACGGCAACCATCAGAGCCCCAGAATCTTCTGGAACAAAGGAGTCTCTCAGGCGCTGTCGGATCAAAGAGCCGAAGCCTTAGCTTTGAGATCTTACCTGACCTGGATCCAGACACAGAGAAACTCAGAAAATACCTGCAGCACCAGTCAAGCAAGCACAGTCTCCCATTTCTCCAGCCTTTTCTTTCAAATACGGGATTTAAGGCTCTTTTTTTTCTAGGAGGGTAAAAATACAAGGGCGCTGTTCTGTTAGGTTCCCTGGGTCTGAGAGCAGAGGTGATGTCACTAGGTGTCCATTCCAGATCTGAGAGATCTGTGAGCTCTCCGTACATTCAGAATCAGACATAAATGATTATTCTGTCCATTAATAATCAGAAATACTCACCTTCTCTTCATTATTAATCAGACATACACATTTTCTCTTCCTTAATAATCAGACATAAATGATTATTCTGTCCATTAATAATCAGAAATACTCACCTTCTCTTCATTATTAATCAGACATGCACATTTTCTCTTCCTTAATAATCAAACATAAATGATTATTCTGTTCATTAATAATCAGAAATACTCACCTTCTCTTCATTATTAATCAGACATACACCTTTTCATTTCATTAATAAGCAGACATACACATTTTCTCTTCACTAATCATCAGACATACTCACTTTTTATTCCTCTCAAAGAATCATCACTTTAGAACCTTACAACACAATGTCACATTCTCTCTCTTCTGACTGAAGGGGACTGAAGGAGAGAGTCTCTCTCTCTCTCTCTTATTTGATATTCTGACAATCACAGCCATATTTAAATTTCTGCTCCCTATCACAGTTTGAATTATTCTGTGACATGCAGAAAGGCTCAGCAGAATGATAAAAAGTTGGATTTGAGGCTTATTAATGTCAGTGAAAACACACTCTGAATTCTCACACATGATCTGGCTCAGTTTGGCCACTCACTCCTCTCACTCTTAAAGGCAAACTGGTTCTCTTATGAATGCCAAACTGGTTTACTCGTGAACGCCAAACTGGTTTACTCAGGTTTACTTAATAAAAACATTCTCCAATGTGTTCCCTCCTCAGCACCTCAGTCAGATCAATGAGATCATGACAGATCTCTACCCACAGCAAAACCTGCCTCACAAAACCACTTTCCAACTATATATATATATATATACACACATACATATACACACACACACACACACACACACACGCACACACATATATATACAGTCAATTTGACTCGTGAAGAGTCAGTCCAGGATAGACATGTCATGTCCCTAGTCTCTCTCTCTCTCTCTCTCTCTCTCTCTCTCTCTCTCTCTCTCCCTCAGGTGTCCTATCTCTCTGTGCATCACTGATTCACCTGTGTTATTCCGTTCATCTGCTCCTCGGCTGTCGTCAGCCGTACAGCCGACATGCCACGTAACCAAATGTGCTCCATTTGTTATGTGTGCAGAGGTGACACTAACAAAAAATGTTCCTGCTAATTTAATGCCCATTGAGACAGAAAATTGGCTGTGTGAGTCAGGCCGTGATGTGCGTTATGTTGTCGGAGCAGCTGATTCCGTGCCAGAGATTAATTAAAATGAGATTCCAGGGGACCTCCTCGTATTCCCGTTTCTCTGTAATTGGAATCGGGGAGGGTCTCCGGAGGGATAAGACGTGGGATTTGTGAGACAGGGATCGGGAGCGCAAGCTCATCCAGCCAGGAACGCCTTCAGTATTCCGACCAGTCAGTCAGGGAACGGATTACATGTGGGAATATGTTTGAAAGTGGCTTTCTGCTGGATTTAGACTGGAATAAACGTGAACACAGAGGACGGGCGACGCGTTCGTACGGCGTGGTTGGACGACCGCGGCGACGTGCGGCCTTCTCCGCTGAACTGAAAGGATGAAACTTCAACTCCAATCTTTTTAAGCTTTTTAAGACGCATACACATGTCGGTTTGTTACCAAACGTGTCCTGTAAGGTTTTGTCTAACAGTGAATTTCCCGACGGTCCGTTAATATAACACACAGCAGGAGAGAAAATGACAGAGGAACACTGTTCACAATAATTCATCACCAAACACTCACGCTGGCCTTTAGCTTCAGGCCTTTACGCTGGAAAGCCTTTACGCTGCTTCTGAACTGTGTCGAGTGGGATATTAGATCATTTCTCAAGAAAAAAAAAAGCCCTCAGTTTCTCAGAGATGAAGGAGGTAAAAATGCATACGCTGTTATCCAGAACTTTCTGTGAAGCGACAGTAAACGAACAGGCAGAGAGGGTCTTAATAATCAAATGAATCAACAGAGGCAATCATTTACAGAGCAGCACTAATAACTAACAGATGTTAAATCATTTGTTCAGTCATGAGCTGTGTTTGTCAATTACAACCAGCAAATCAAATATAATGGAAATAAAATTAAGACACAAACTGTTTGTTTCCTCATCGGCAGACAGAGCCCCGGAGCCGGTTAAAGCTGCGAGACCTGAAGTCCACAGAGGTGCTCAGACACAAATCACCGCTAAAGATTATATAATGTGATAACACAACATTTTGGAAAGTTAACTCATTTATGAAACACTCTCTGTAACAGCCTAAACGTGCTGTGGATCTGAAATGTCACTTGAGGCTAGTTTGGCATGTCGGCAAACGAGAGGGAGACCAGTTAGCTCATTTAACACTGAGCGATCAAGCAAACTCCATTTGTTTAACCAGTAATTACTAATTAAAATAAGGTACAACATGAACTGCAATCCGACTGCAAGTACAAATGCACTCATTTAAGTCACTGAATAAGCATTAAACACAGTATTTTATTTCTTTTATTTAAATAAATAAACAGAACTGGCCAGAAGATCCATTTTGCAATACTAATTGCTGATTAGTGATCATGTGAGATGCTGAAATGCATAAACTGACTGGCCAGCTGTGATACAGAGGCTGTGGCAGGCCGTACTGTTACTTTCTACTAAACACTACTCACATAGCAAGGTAGTATTGCATCAGCTTTGATTCAACACTCAACCAGAATTGGTATTTGGTTCACTTTCCTGCATTGAAAAAGTGTTAATATTGAATACATTTAAATAATATATTGACTGAACATAGATATTTGGTGAATTTTATATCATTGAGAAGCTGCTATGGATTCAACATAGATTTCAGCACTTAAAAGGCACAAACTCAATGAGCACATTCAAGGTCACTGATAGAAGGTAAGATTCT
Organism: Chanos chanos; assembly: GCF_902362185.1. Classification (NCBI taxonomy): domain Eukaryota; kingdom Metazoa; phylum Chordata; class Actinopteri; order Gonorynchiformes; family Chanidae; genus Chanos; species Chanos chanos. The sequence continues at coordinate 48,399,863 of NC_044501.1, read as the reverse complement.
AGCCTTCGGCATGTTGAATCACTGACCATAGTTAGTAAAACTGTCGACCTCTAGGTTCCTGGACCAGACGCCTGTCCTTGAATGTCCTTGACATGTCGTTTCTCAGAGATGAGGCGGAAGCGTTGAGGGGCATGATCTGAGCCTCCGTGTGTGACACTGCTGTCAGGGCAACAGAAACAACCTCTGGCATGTGACAACTCCACACCCTCCGCAGGCAGAATGGGAATTCTGTAGGCACTGGGAAGTGGAAACACAAGGGAACTGGACACCAGTAAATTTCTGGGAAATTGAAGGGAACTGGACACCGGGGTCACTGTTTTTCCAAGTACATTTTGCTGCCTGGGTTGGTACGTTACTTTACACGTTATGTAAGTTATGGCAGAGACATTGTTTCAGCGTCCAATAGGAAGCAGCACCTCAGCGTTAGATCAATGATCATTCAGCCATGGGGTGAGTGCACTACCTCAGTACTGAATCACTGCTGACTCAGTGTTGGACATGGGTGACTTTCCCACACAGAGTAGATGGCCAATACTACAAGCAACATGAAAACCAAATCAGCATTGGAGATCAGTTAAAGATCGACGTTGTTTTTACGCTTTTGCCTGATATCGAATCTGCATTGTTATAGGCTACAGTTAAAGGTCGGGGGGGGGGGGGGGGGGGGGGGGCTGGAGATATTTGCGGTCTTTCCACTTTCGCAGGGGTCCTACGCCCCTAACCCCTGCGGATGTGGAGGGCAGACTCCACTGTGGAACAGAGAAAGAACATGGATTTAATTACTGTGAAACAGAAAGAACCTGGTGTTAATACTGGGTAGCAGTCACATATAGCTCAGTTAGCTAGCTGAAGCTTTGGAGCTAGCATAAACAGCTGGCTGCAGCCTAACTGAGAGCAAGCCATGTGAGAGAGAGAGCAAATGATTTCCACTCTTCCTGTCCTTCCTGAGAATGTTGCTGTTCAAATGACAGAGGACCAGAGTGTAATTGGAAGTAAGAATGGGCCTCACTACATTAACTTACAAATATTAGACACAGGGTCTCAGGTCCTTTACTCTTTATTGGTCACATTGTGACTAGGTGGCAGATCTCTGAGCTTAGCCCAATCTAATGCAACCAATGTAAACGTGTGTGTGTGTGTGTGTGTGTGTGTGTTGTTGTTGTTCCTGTTTGTGTTAGTTCTAACTGATTGACTTTGTCTTAGTCTGAATCTAATCATAAAAAACAGCCCCTCTCTCTCTCTCTCTCTCTCTCTCTCTCTCTCTCTCTCTTTCTCTCTCTCTCTCTCTCTTTCTCTCTCTCTTTCTCTCTCTCTCTCTCTCTCTCCGTCTCTGTCTTACTTCCTTAATCCTCAGTCAAAAGATGAGACAGCTTTTTTCTCTTGTCCTCCAGACACAAGATTACTCTCTGTCACTGCAGGGATTTGGCTTTTCACATGATTCTCACACACCCTCTCTCTCTCTCTCTCTCTCTCTCTTTCTACCCTCTCTCTCTCTCTCTCTCTCTCTCTCTCTTTCTACCCTCTCTCTCTCTCTCTCTCTCTCTCTCTTTCTACCCTCTCTCTCTCTCTCTCTCTCTCTCTCTTTCTACCCTCTCTCTCTCTCTCTCTCTCTCTCTCTTTCTACCCTCTCTCTCTCTCTCTCTCTCTCTCTCTCTCTTTCTCTCTCTCTCTCTCACTCTCTCTCTCTCTCTCACACACACACACACAAAACTTACAGATGCAGTTACCACATACTTATAGAACTTAGAGAGGCACACACACACACACACACAGACACAGGGAAAGGGAAAGAGAGAGACAGAGACAGAGAAAGAGAGAGTCAATGATTCTGAGCTCATTGCTCACTATTGAAAATGACCTTGCCTCGCTCTGGGAAGGTGTAGTCTTTTGGAACAAGGTAGCTCTGACATTTTCAAACTAAATCAGTCATTACACACGCAACAACACACTGCTTCTCTCAGCTCCACTCTGATTGGTGTTTATTTGTCCTCTCTTGCTCTCTGTGTCCTTCACTGGGCGTGAGTGAGAACATGAGCACTGGTGTGTAAGGACACTGTCAGTGGTGAGGGAGGAGATTCTCTGAGGAAGAGCCAAGCTTTTGACTGATCACCTGGTACATCAACAATAGACCAGGAGATCCAGATTTCTCCCAGAAGAGACTATGACATCCGCTACTTGCTACACATACACCACGCCGTCATTCACAATGATCTGCTCCTGTGCCTCTCTCACACCTCTCTCTTGTCCTGCGTTTTTTTTTTTATCTGCTTCAAATTTTCCGTTCAGAATTCATCAGGATATCTGTCTCTGCTGATCTTAAAACTTCCCAGAGATTTCCCTGGCAACCTCAGATGGCTTTAAAAAAATCCAGACTCCAGAAATGTGTTTTTTTCTTTGTGTGTGTGTAAGGAATTACTGTCCCAATCCAAATGACAGATGAATACAGGAGTTTTCAGACAGTCAAAAAACCCTCAGTCCCATGTACAGCTGAGATCAGAGGTCAGTTTCAGGACTGCATAATCACCTCTCAGCTTGATCAGATCTTTCTCTCCTGCACTGCACTGCCTCTAGTCTGTCTCTCCTGCACTGCCTCTGTTCTCTCCTGCACTGCCTCTGTTCTCTCTCTCTCCTGCACTGCCTCTGTTGTCTCCTGCACTGCCTCTCTCCTCTGTTCTCTCTCTCTCTCCTGCTCTGCCTCTGTTCTCTCTCTCTCCCGCACTGCCTCTGTTCTCTCTCTCTCTCCTGCACTGCCTCTGCTCTCCCTCTCTCTCCTGCACTGCCTCTGTTCTCCCTCTCTCTCCTGCATTGCCTCTGTTCTCTCCTGCACTGCCTCTATTCTCTCTCTCTCCTGCACTGCCTCTGTTCTCTCTCTCTCTCCTGCACTGCCTCTGTTCTCTCTCTCTCCTGCACTGCCTCTGTTCTCTCCTGCACTGCCTCTGTTCTCTCCTGCACTGCCTCTGTTCTCTCTCTCTCCTGCACTGCCTCTGTTCTCTCCTGCACTGCCTCTGTTCTCTCTCTCTCCTGCACTGCCTCTGTTCTCTCTCTCCTGCACTGCCTCTGTTCTCTCCTGCACTGCCTCTGTTCTCTCTCTCCTGCATTGCCTCTGTTCTCTCCTGCACTGCCTCTATTCTCTATCTCTCCTGCACTGCCTCTGTTCTCTCTCTCTCCTGCACTGCCTCTGTTCTCTCTCTCTCTCCTGCACTGCCTCTGCTCTCCCTCTCTCCTGCACTGCCTCTGTTCTCCCTCTCTCTCCTGCACTGCCTCTGTTCTCTCTCTCTCCTGCACTGCCTCTGTTCTCTCCTGCACTGCCTCTGCTCTCCCTCTCTCCTGCACTGCCTCTGTTCTCCCTCTCTCTCCTGCATTGCCTCTGTTCTCTCCTGCACTGCCTCTATTCTCTCTCTCTCCTGCACTGCCTCTGTTCTCTCTCTCTCTCCTGCGCTGCCTCTGTTCTCTCTCTCTCCTGCACTGCCTCTGTTCTCTCTCTCTCCTGCACTGCCTCTGCTCTCCCTCTCTCTCCTGCACTGCCTCTGTTCTCTCTCTCTCCTGCACTGCCTCTGTTCTCTCTCTCTCCTGCACTGCCTCTGTTCTCTCCTGCACTGCCTCTGTTCTCTCCTGCACTGCCTCTGTTCTCTCTCTCTCCTGCACTGCCTCTGTTCTCTCCTGCACTGCCTCTGTTCTCTCTCTCTCCTGCACTGCCTCTGTTCTCTCTCTCTCCTGCACTGCCTCTGTTCTCTCCTGCACTGCCTCTGTTCTCTCTCTCTCCTGCATTGCCTCTGTTCTCTCCTGCACTGCCTCTATTCTCTATCTCTCCTGCACTGCCTCTGTTCTCTCTCTCTCCTGCACTGCCTCTGTTCTCTCTCTCTCTCCTGCACTGCCTCTGCTCTCCCTCTCTCCTGCACTGCCTCTGTTCTCCCTCTCTCTCCTGCACTGCCTCTGTTCTCTCTCTCTCCTGCACTGCCTCTGTTCTCTCCTGCACTGCCTCTGCTCTCCCTCTCTCCTGCACTGCCTCTGTTCTCCCTCTCTCTCCTGCATTGCCTCTGTTCTCTCCTGCACTGCCTCTATTCTCTCTCTCTCCTGCATTGCCTCTGTTCTCTCTTGCACTGCCTCTATTCTCTCTCTCTCCTGCACTGCCTCTGTTCTCTCTCTCTCTCTCCTGCACTGCCTCTATTCTCTCCTGCACTGCCTCTGTTCTCTCTCTCTCCTGCACTGCCTCTGTTCTCTCTCTCTCTCTCCTGCACTGCCTCTATTCTCTCCTGCACTGCCTCTGTTCTCTCTCTCTCCTGCACTGCACCTGCTCTCCCTCCCTCCTGCACTGCCTCTGTTCTCCCTCTCTCTCCTGCATTGCCTCTGTTCTCTCCTGCACTGCCTCTATTCTCTCTCTCTCCTGCACTGCCTCTGTTCTCTCTCTCTCCTGCACTGCCTCTATTCTCTCCTGCACTGCCTCTGTTCTCTCTCTGTCCTGCACTGCCTCTGCTCTCTCTCTCTCCTGCACTGCCTCTGTTCTCTCTCTCTCCTGCACTGCCTCTGTTCTCTCTCTCTCCTGCACTGCCTCTGTTCTCTCTCTCTCTTGCACTGCCTCTGTTCTCTCCTGCACTGCCTCTGTTCTCTCCTGCACTGCCTCTGTTCTCTCTCTCTCTCCTGCACTGCCTCTGTTCTCTCTCTCTCCTGCACTGCCTCTGTTCTCTCTCTCTCTCCTGCACTGCCTCTGTTCTCTCTCTCTCTCCTGCACTGCCTCTGTTCTCTCTCTCTCCTGCACTGCCTCTATTCTCGCCTGCACTGCCTCTGTTCTCTGTTCTCTCTCTCTCCTGCACTGCCTCTGTTCTCTCCAGCTCCGGTGTCATGTTAGTTTATGTATTTTTAGCACTGGTATTTTAACTGGAGCTCCGTCCTAGTTTAGCTTAGTATCATTTCAGCTTTTAGCACAAACACTAACTTTATCTCACAGCTTTGAGTGACAGTCACTGATCTATACATATCTGTGTACACTTTTGGAAAGACAGCACTTGTTAAAAGGATAAATATAAATATAAATGTACATTGTAAACTGTGTGATTTCACATCCAGTGTAAAGTTAATTTTCCATATCCATGCTGATGTCTTCAATAGGGTCTTGTCATAAATCTGAACAGACATTCAAAAGCATTCACCAGCTCATTCCTGCGAGACAGCGAACATCTCTGTCTCTCTCTCTCTCTCTCTCTCTCTCTCTCTCTCTCTTTCTACCCTCTCTCTCTTTCTACCCTCTCTCTCTTTCTCTCTCTCTCTCTCTCTCTCTCTCTCTCTTTCTACCCTCTCTCTCTCTCTCTCTCTCTCTCTCTTTCTACCCTCTCTCCCTCTCTCTCTCACTCTCTTTCTCTCTCTTTCTCTCTCTCTCTCTCTTTCTACCCTCTCTCTCTTTCTACCCTCTCTCTCTCTCTCTCTCTTTCTACCCTCTCTCTCTCTCTCTCTCTCTCTTTCTACCTTCTCTCTCTCTCTACCCTCTCTCTCCACTGCAGTACCATTCAGCACAGAGATGATGGAAACCCCAGCAGTGAATACAAATGGCCAACTGATTTATCACCGACATCCTTAACACACATTCAGTTAATGAGTGACCTAAAGAGACAGGGCAGACGTGAGGAATGTAATGTAGTCTCTCCACGCCGGGAACACTCCCGTTCTATATTACACCTGCCACCAGGCTGCCAGCACCGCACACACACACACACGCTCACACACACACACACACACACACACACACACAGACACACACACATACACACACACACACACATATACACACACACACACGCTCACACACACACACACATATACACACACTCACACACACACATATACACACATACACACACTGCTCAGAGACTTCACTGGAATTGCTTTTAAATGTATGGATATTAGGAAGAAGTGTTGATTGTAAATTCTCTTTGTTAGAGTTAGACTTTGTGTGAAAGCTCCTTTAAAAGTGTCTTGTTCAAAAGCAGTCTTGAAAGAGACCACTGACTGAACACTAAACACTGATACATGTTAGGGAGGGGATTTCAACAAAAGCCGAATCAGGCAGAGATTCCGTGTGTGTGTGAGTGTGTGTGAGTGTGTGTGTGTGTGTTTGTGAGAAAGAGAGAGACAGTGTGAGAGAGAGAAGGTGAGAGAGAGAGAGCGAGAAAATGAGAGAGGGAGAGAAAGAGAGAGAGAGAGAGAGAGAAAGAGAAAGTGAGAGAGAGAATGGGGTGAGGGGTTAGGACAGACACATAGCTGTAGATTAATGAAGGTCACAGGGCAGATTAAGACTGTAAAGAGTTTTCCCCTCAGGAGGAAGCTGCTTCTCTGACATGACGTCTCTGTCTTTGAGAGAACACTTTGAATACACATCTCCTCTCATCCTTTTTACTTTTGTTTTCCACTTGAGCTTTGGGCCCAAAACAATGCTTTGTCTTTTTTTGGCCAGATGTGGGACTCTTATGTAAGGCACCATTGTGAATTACGCAATGCGCTGATATAAATTTTTCATTGCGTTTCTCTTTGAAGTCGGTATAATTGGCCGTTTATGCGTTTTGTGCGTCGCTCTCTGATGCTGGGTGAGTGTCAGTTGACACAGATTCACAGAAAGAACTCAGACTCTTCTCAGACCCACAGGGCACAGAGCATCCCTCAGATTAAGAGAATAACACTTTCTCCCCAGATTAAGAGAATAACACTTTCTCCCCAGATCCCACTGCTAAGTGTAGAAAGAGCCTCTTGTATTTCTTCCTTTTCTGTCATAATTCTCTCTATCCAGAAGA
>NC_044501.1:48340584-48385584 GCF_902362185.1 Chanos chanos | reverse complement strand
AGATCTGTTAGTGATCCGAAACCATAGCAACGCTCACTCTATAGATACATATAAAGCATGCAGCCCCAGAATGAGTTTGAATTCTGCATGAAACAATGTACATCATATAACGGTTTAGACTGGCATATCCGGGGATGTTTCCTGTTCTAAGCAGTGTGTCAGGACGTCTGAGGCTTTCGTATGGGTGGATCAAAGTCGGCCGAGGACGCTGTTTTTGTAATGCTACACAGCCGATCCGGCGGCCTAACGAGGAAGCCTGTAAGCCTGAGACTTCAAAAGATTCCTCTGTAGGTAACGGTGAAGCCGCAGAGAGAGACAGAGAGAGAGAGAGAGAGAGAGAGAGAGAGAGAGAGGTGGTTGTGTATCTCTGTTGTTCGGTTCTATTATAGAAATGTCTCCTGATGCAACCACACATCACACCGACTGCAATGTTCAACTTTGTAAAACCTGAAAACTAAAACAGCCTGAAAGATCAGTGTCTCTCTTCTGAGGAGGAGTAACTTTCTGAGGCCCTGGTGTTCCAGTGGGGCCCCGGCTGTAGCCCACAGGCTGGTCTGAACCCTTCAGTACAGTGTATCATTGTTTCCATAACAATATTACAGGATATTACAAGTGTGCCTCCAGCACTAAGCCATCAGACTCGAGAAAAACGTGGAGCAGTTCCAGTTTTGGTCAGTTCCACATTATTGCCACAGTCTTGCTCTGTGCTGGTGAAGTAGCTAGTTACACATCAGTGAGCAGCAAGCTTTCTGTCATCTGGGGATCTACGAAAACTGTCAAAGTTTCTCCTCACAATAAGTAGATAAATGAACAGCATGTATGAGTTAACGTTAGTTTCACTGCAACAGCCTATCAGCTAACAGCACTGCATTACACTTCTCTCAGTGATGATCAGCACTGGCTGTCACTGCCACCATTTTCCAAATGTTTTCCCCATTCCTACCTCCTGTTCCTACCTTCAAACAGCCCTATAGACCAGGATTTGGTTCACTCCACTTCAAACAGCCCTATAGACCAGGACGAGTTTACATGATTATACATGATTATACATGATTATATACATACATGAGTTTATGTTATTAGACATGATTATACATGATTATACACATACGTGAGTTTATGTTATTAGACATGATTATACATGCTTATACACATACATGAGTTTATGTTATTAGACATGATTATACATGCTTATATACATACATGAGTTTATGTTATTAGACATGATTATACATGATTATATACATACATGAGTTTATGTTATTAGACATGATTATACATGCTTATACACATACATGAGTTTATGTTATTAGACATGATTATACATGATTATACACATACATGAGTTTATGTTATTAGACATGATTATACATGATTATACACATACATGAGTTTATGTTATTAGACATGATTATACATGCTTATACACATACATGAGTTTATGTTATTAGACATGATTATACATGATTATACACATACATGAGTTTATGTTATTAGACATGATTATACATGATTATACACATACATGAGTTTATGTTATTAAGCTAATTTGCACCCTATGTTGTTCTCACACAAGGGTTGAGAACTGCAAATGTTTTCATGGTCTCCACCATGGTGACATACATCAACCCACAGTCTAGTCCTCACACAGACGACTGTGTCAGTGAGTCACAGGTGCAGTCTATTCCTCACGCAGACGACTGTGTCAGTGAGTCACAGGTGCAGTCTAGTCCTCACACAGACGACTGTGTATGTGAGTCACAGGTGCAGTCAAGTCCTCACGCAGACGACTGTGTCAGTGAGTCACAGGTGCAATCTAGTCCTCACACAGACGACTGTGTCAGTGAGTCACAGGTGCAGTCTAGTCCTCACACAGACGACTGTGTCAGTGAGTCAGTGAGTCACAGGTGCAGTCTAGTCCTCACGCAGACGACTGTGTCAGTGAGTCACAGGTGCAGTCTAGTCCTCACGCAGACGACTGTGTCAGTGAGTCAGTGAGTCACAGGTGCAGTCTAGTCCTCACACAGACGACTGTGTATGTGAGTCACAGGTGCAGTCTAGTCCTCACGCAGACGACTGTGTATGTGAGTCAGTGAGTCACAGGTGCAGTCTAGTCCTCACACAGACGACTGTGTCAGTGAGTCACAGGTGCAGTCTAGTCCTCACACAGACGACTGTGTCAGTGAGTCACAGGTGCAGTCTAGTCCTCACACAGACGACTGTGTCAGTGACTCAGTGAGTCACAGGTGCAGTCTAGTCCTCACACAGACGACTGTGTCAGTGAGTCACAGGTGCAGTCTAGTCCTCACACAGACGACTGTGTCAGTGAGTCACAGGTGCAGTCTAGTCCTCACACAGACGACTGTGTCAGTGAGTCACAGGTGCAGTCTAGTCCTCACACAGACGACTGTGTATGTGAGTCACAGGTGCAGTCTATTCCTCACGCAGACGACTGTGTCAGTGAGTCACAGGTGCAGTCTAGTCCTCACACAGACGACTGTGTCAGTGAGTCACAGGTGCAGTCTAGTCCTCACACAGACGACTGTGTCAGTGAGTCACAGGTGCAGTCTAGTCCTCACACAGACGACTGTGTATGTGAGTCACAGGTGCAGTCTAGTCCTCACACAGACGACTGTGTATGTGAGTCACAGGTGCAGTCTATTCCTCACGCAGACGACTGTGTCAGTGAGTCACAGGTGCAGTCTAGTCCTCACACAGACGACTGTGTCAGTGAGTCACAGGTGCAGTCTAGTCCTCACACAGACGACTGTGTCAGTGAGTCACAGGTGCAGTCTAGTCCTCACACAGACGACTGTGTATGTGAGTCACAGGTGCAGTCTAGTCCTCACACAGACGACTGTGTATGTGAGTCACAGGTGCAGTCTATTCCTCACGCAGACGACTGTGTCAGTGAGTCACAGGTGCAGTCTAGTCCTCACACAGACGACTGTGTCAGTGAGTCACAGGTGCAGTCTAGTCCTCACACAGACGACTGTGTCAGTGAGTCACAGGTGCAGTCTAGTCCTCACACAGACGACTGTGTATGTGAATGAGTCTTAGATAAAGTCTGTTCTTCACACAGACAGCTGTGTCTGTGAGTAAGTGAGGCCCAGTGGGACCAACAGAGGTATAATGAAGAATTAGAATGAACTCTGAATCTAATTCAGATGTCTGCCAGAATTCTCTGTGTTGATTAATATTGCAATATACTTAATTTAAAATTAATAATGGTTTTAAGTCACGTAAATGTAAATGAGGCTAGACAGGCAGCAGTGCTCATGTTTTTGGGCCGTGTCAGACCCCCGGTGAAAATCATTTGCTGATTAAATCAGAGGACCCTTGATTATAGTGGGCTGCCCTCTCATTATGACAGAAGAGTGAAATGAGGTTGCGGCGTGGTTACTGTAAACAGACTGTAAACAAACAAATACAAGTTTAATGTTCTAAGGTTAATACCTGTAAATAGTCTTTCTCACCTCTGTCAAACTGACGTATGCCTTTTTATGGGCCTTGACTGCCTGACCCATTTATCAGGAATTCAGATGAACTTTCCCTATTAGAGATACTTCATGAAAAGTGGGTTTCAAAGCGGGTTTCGCATCCTCACACACACACACACACACACACAGGTGTATATATACACACATACTCGTGACACTGCTGTGCCGTAAGGGCCAGAGCCTGTCAGGGGGCTGTGGGTTCAATGCTGGTCATTGGCTGTGAGAGAGAGGAGAACGGCAGTGTCCCTCCCAGGGGACCAGCGCCTCTGTCTTCACTCACTAATTAGTCAGGGCTATTGAACGCCACGTTTAAGCTCTTTTTCTAATGAGGCACGCACATGGCCGTCATTAACTCCTTTTACACATCATATCTAGGGCATCTATACATACGTACACATACACACAAATTAATGGATGTGGAATCTCATTTCACTGGCAACTGTGGTCGGGAGAAAGGTACAAAACTCCACCTTAAACGGTTTCACCGATTGTACCGTGAACTTTTGTATAAAGTGGAGTCAGATCGGGTCACACACGGCCCACCGAAGCTTTAATCACTGTGTGACAGAATCCAGAGCCTGTGATACTCTCACACACTCCACCCCTCCCTGCAGACTGAGCATCCTACAGTTTCTCCCCCATTCTCAGTCTGAGAAATCAACCAATGGTTTTGCACAGAGGTGACAGGCGGTCCGAGGGAAAGAGAGATGATTGGCTGATCAGCTGGACAAAGGGTGAAAGTGTAAACCTCAGTCTTTGTGTGAGGGGTGTACTGAAACCACTGCAGGCATATGGCACAGTGCTGAAATTCACAGGTGAGCAACCTAAGCTCTGCCTTAGTCTACGGGTATTCATTTGTTGAACTGGGTCAATTGCCATGGCAACCTGAGCGTCAGTGCATGTTAAACTGAACCGAAACTCCGGCTCTCAACTAATCAAAACTCTAGGAATTATGACATTCCCTTTCTGAAAATCCCATAAAAATGTTGTGCTCACATAACCAGGACCAAAGAATGAGTTTATTTAACGTTATGGAAAATATCACAAGTCTTGTGATGTAACCACACGTAAACTCACGTGATTCAAAAGAGCATTTCTACTCTATGGTTGCAAATTATTATAAATAGCCCATTGTTTTAAAATGTTAAAACAAAGAGATCTCTTCCTGCAGCCTATGGGAAATCCTGTTTGGTTCCTATGACCAAAGTGTGGTTGTTTGTCTTTAGCAGAGCTCTGTCTCTGTTTTCCTGTGTGATGGAGAGGGGGGTTGGGGGGGACATCCATAGCTGTGAGGGCTGAGGAACCGCAGGTGTCAGCGTGGTAGGCATGAGAAGGCCGCCTGCCAGAGGACTCTGTTACCGGAGAGAGCATGTACAGGCCGCTGTTTTCATGTCTACATTTACTCCGGGTTTGGCTTTCAGGTCAAATGAGGCTCTTTGAGTTGCTCCCTCTTTATGCTATAGAGAACTAAACAAGGGTAAGTGTTGATATGCAGATTAAATTTTTCTCCAGACTCTCTGTTCTTCTCCACGGTCTCTGTCTGGGAACTTTCTGGATGTTTCCACCCACTGTACATCTGCTCAGTGACACTCATCGCACCCGTGCTGTCGCATGCGTTTAGAAAAAAAGAGAAAACGAGAGAGGGCCTCAGGCGAGAGTTTTCAGGAATGTCTCACGTCCATGTCATTGGGACCAGTCGAGAGTTTTCAGGAATGTCTCACGTCCATGTCATTGGAACCAGTCGAGAGTTTTCAGGAATGTCTCACATTCATGTCAATGGAACCAGGTGAGAGTTTTCGGGAATGTCTCACGTCCATGTCATTGGAACCAGGTGAGAGTTTTCAGGAATGTCTCACGTCCATGTCATTGGGACCAGTCGAGAGTTTTCAGGAATGTCTTACGTCCATGTCATTGGGACCAGTCGAGAGTTTTCAGGAATGTCTTACGTCCATGTCATTGGGACCAAGTGAGAGTTTTCAGGAATGTCCTAATGATCATGTCAATTGGAACCAGGTGAGAGTTTTCAGGAATGTCTCATGTCCATGTCAATTGGAACCAGGTGAGAGTTTTCAGGAATGTCCTAATGACCATGTCACTGGAATCAGGTGAGAGTTTTCGGGAATGTCTCATGTCCATGTCAATTGGAACCAGTCGAGAGTTTTCAGGAATGTCTCACATTCATGTCAATGGAACCAGGTGAGAGTTTTCGGGAATGTCTCACGTCCATGTCATTGGAACCAGGTAAGAGTTTTCGGGAATGTCTCACGTCCATGTCATTGGGACCAGTTGAGAGTTTTCAGGAATGTCTCACGTCCATGTCATTGGGACCAGTTGAGAGTTTTCAGGAATGTCTCACGTCCATGTCATTGGGACCAGTCGAGAGTTTTCAGGAATGTCTCACATTCATGTCAATGGAACCAGGTGAGAGTTTTCGGGAATGTCTCACGTCCATGTCATTGGGACCAGTTGAGAGTTTTCAGGAATGTCTCACGTCCATGTCATTGGGACCAGTCGAGAGTTTTCAGGAATGTCTTACGTCCATGTCATTGGGACCAAGTGAGAGTTTTCAGGAATGTCCTAATGATCATGTCAATTGGAACCAGGTGAGAGTTTTCAGGAATGTCTCATGTCCATGTCAATTGGAACCAGGTGAGAGTTTTCAGGAATGTCCTAATGACCATGTCAATTGGAACCAGGTGAGAGTTTTCGGGAATGTCTCATGTCCATGTCATTGGAACCAGGTGAGAGTTTTCAGGAATGTCCTAATGATCATGTCACTGGTACAGGTTTCTGTATGAGACAAAAAGATTCTCGTCAGATGGGGTGTTTGTGCTAAGACCATGAGTCTTGAGGTGAGACACCAAAGTCAGAAAAGGTGCACCCCCCATGCCCCCGCTATGGGCCGACGGGGAGCTCAAGGGGGCAGGGGGGTGTCATCAGGGGGCAGAGAGCTCATCTGTGTCTCTTTCATTTCTCTAAGGATGAAGGTGCCGCCTCTGTTTTTTTAAAGTGTAGGTCACTCCAAGAGTACAGCACAAAAGAAGTCCCTTTTTGTTCTTTACAGTTGAATGTGTTTGTGTAACCTCTTCATATCTGATCTTTATCTGTTGGCCAAACACTTAGAAGATTTGCTACAGAAACACAGAACCGATTAGACACGCACGCGTGAAAGAGACATAAAATTAATAGGAACCTGTCCAGTTTCTCATATTAAAATCGTTACGGATATGTCGTCTGTTTTGTTGTTCCTGAGCTCTGAGTACCCCTCCCAGGTTTACAGAAATAAAAAGATTAAAAGAATTATTTAGCAGGTGTTAATGTCATGGGTGGTATTTTGTCATTCAAACAGCCAGTTGTTTTCCTCCTCTGTTCTTGACCTTGACTGCAGTGACTGTGTGTGTTCCAGCAGTTTTAGCAGTTTTGAGTTCCCCAAAACCTTCACAACAATGGTGTGGAATTCAAACGCTTCTTTCTTTAGTTTCTGGATTATAATTTTCTATTTTTTCTTTCACTGAAAAGGATCTTTACTGGGTTAAGTGACCTTTTATGAGAAATTAAATATTCCTTTTGAAAAAGACCACAGGTATATTTTACCAAATGAAATGTGTGTAACCCTGACCCTGACCCTGAGTCCAATTCTTCATTTGAGAAAAAGCGATGAAATTGCAGTAGAGACACAGTGCACAGTGTCAGACCCCCTCAGAGTTCCTCGACAACATTCTGTTTGATTTTTAAGTGTTCAGGAGGAGCTCAACTTGCTTTTGAAAACTTCCACAGTCTCTGTAAATTACTGACTGTTTTTCTACACTCTCTGTAAAGAGTAAATATATATGCTGATGTGTGACGTGTAGTTTATTAACATTCATTTTACATTTATTTATTTAGTAGCTGCTTTCATCCAAAAACAACGAGGCGACATACAGTCCAAGCGTGTCGCTGTGAAGGAGCTGGCTGAGGGTTAAGTTCAATGACTGAGCAGAAGCACAGAGCAGCTGAAGAAAGTAAAGGAATAAAAGAACAGACAAAGACAAGCAGAAAGCAGTGTTAGTAAACTGAGGGCTATAGCCAGCCAGCGTGCAGGGTGAGGTGGTGCTTATAGAGCAGTCAGCCAGTGTGGAGGGTGAGGTGGTCATTAATCTAAAGCTACATACACACCAGTCGAGATAGACATACACACACCAGTCGAGACAGACATACACACACCAGTCGAGACAGACATGCACACACCAGTCGAGACAGACATGCACACACCAGTCGAGACAGACATACACACACCAGTCGAGAGAGACATACACACACCAGTCAAGAGAGACATGCACACACCAGTCGAGACAGACATGCACACACCAGTCGAGATAGACATACACACACCAGTCGAGACAGACATACACACACCAGTCGAGACAGACATGCACACACCAGTCGAGACAGACATGCACACACCAGTCGAGACAGACATACACACACCAGTCGAGAGAGACATACACACACCAGTCAAGAGAGACATGCACACACCAGTCGAGACAGACATGCACACACCAGTCGAGACAGACATGCACACACAGACTCATACACACAACACACATCACAGACAAGTCATACACACACCACACTGAAACTTAGACCCATTACTCAGCAGGTGAGGGGTCAAGTATTAGGGAGTGTATCAGCAGGTGAGGGGTCAAGTATTAGGGAGTGTATCAGCAGGTGAGGGGTCAAGTATTAGGGAGTGTATCAGCAGGTGAGGGGTCAAGTATTAGGGAGTGTATCAGCAGGTGAGGGGGTCGAGTGTAAGGGAGTAGGTTAGATTGCAGCTGCTGTGGTAAGAATTTTGTGGAAAAGATGAGATTTCATGAAAGTTGTGAGGAAGTCTGCAGACTGAAGTTGGATGAAATTGGGAAACTCATGATATGTGGTATATTTAGGCTGATGTGTGGTGTATTTAGGCTGATGTGTGGTCTATTTAGACATATGTGTGGTATATTTAGGCTGATGTGTGATATATTTAGACATATGTGTACTATATTTAGGCTGATGTGTGGTCTATTTAGACATATGTGTGGTCTATTTAGACAGGTGTGTGGTATATTTAGACGGGTGTGTGGTATATTTAGGCTGATGTGTGGTCTATTTAGACAGGTGTGTGGTATATTTAGACGGGTGTGTGGTATATTTATCGAAGCTTCTCTGATCCACTGTGGGGAGTCATTGCTATTAAAGGCTGTCAAAATCACTCAAAATGAAATATAATCTACTCAGTATGTGCAGGGGAACTTGGCTTTAAATTTGCTGTTAGTTAAAGAGACAGACTTGTGTAGAGTTTGCTGCATGCTTGAGTCAGAATAGGAAACTAGGTGACTGACAAAAGTGTTGTGTAAAGTTAACACAATAACTGAAGTGGTCTGGTTTTAGCAGTCATTCTTTGATTGAATACACAAGAGAATGGAGAATCTCATCACACTCCAAACATACGAATTATTCAGAGCTTCATTCCACAGTTTTTCAGAAATGTACAGAAGTGGAATGAATGTTTTATTTGTGTAGAAAGTCGTAGTTTATAAAGATTTCAGTACATTGGATGATTCCTCTTCCAGGGACTTATTGTTGTGAAGATGCTGATGAGAGCGATCCGTATGCCTTTGAATTAAACGGCTTAGATGAATAAACCACATTTGAACATGTGTGGTTTGTTGAATGGAATGTGACAAACACCCCTCTGCAGTGTGGAGCTGCACACCCGGTAGGCAGCTGTAGGCGAAGTCTGGGAGAAGAGATCTTCCCCTGCAGAAGACTTCATACTCATGTCTCTCACCGATGAGCCAGACCTTACACCCAAAACCTCTCCTCGTTTTCAGATTTCTTTCCCTTTTCCTTATTGAATGTTTGTTTTCTCTCTTTTTAAAAACCTGAGAAATGCTTGTTAAAAAATACATTCGCTCCAGCGGCCGTGTTTGGAGGCCTGGGACGTGAGCTCTGGTGCGAAGCTGAAAATGGGACTTAGGGATTGGGAAAGACAGAGGTGTCAGTGGGGTACATGCATGTCACTAAAAACCTTCCCAAACATGGGGAACTGAACCCATCAGAGGTGAACGTTGACATGGACGAATTAACAGTTCAGTATAAAAGAAGTTAAAACTGCAGCCAGTCCACCAGTGACATGTTTTCGTGCGGTTCTATTTTCGCTGCTAAATTATACTTTTGTGTCATTAAAGAAAGAACATTGAAAACAAGCGTGGTGTTCTGCAGCATGTTCAGAGTTTGACATAATGTGAAGCTCCCCATAAATTCAAACACTTTTATTTGGGCACAAATCTAAACACTTTTATGTTTCTGTCACCTCGCAACCCCCTACAGTGATTATCATACTCGTCCCAATAAACTCTTGACATTAATGTTCAGACCCCAGCTTTAATTTGACCCTTCTACCTCTAAACACTCTCCTTCTCACAGTACTACATTCCTCCCACAAGTGAAACACTGACATAGTCTGGGTTAAGACTAATTCAGACTGTATGGTGAAAGTATGTGTCCACAAAGACAAGGTCATGTTCTACTATATGTGAACGAGGGTAACTCATTGTGTCCTCAAATTACAAACCCATGATACTGCAATGTACACTGAGCTCGCTTTTCTGACCAATCAAAATCTGTTTCCGCTGGGAGAGGCACATGGCTTGGATCTGGTCAGTCACCTTGAAAATTCCAAGCATAAAACAATAAAGTCAACCTTACCTTTTAAATTTGTTTCTGTGGAAACAACCGATATAACAAACCACATTTTGCGGAGCAGAGACAGAGTAAATGGGGAAAGGAACAGAGTGTTGACTGATTGCTGGGTAATCAAAAACCTCAGAGTTCTGCCTGCACAGTGTTCCTTAAGCGGTTTTAATGGTTTTAATGGTTTTAATGGCTTTTCCATTTCCTTAAACGTCCTGACCTCCCTAGACCAGGCGTCATGTATCTGGCGTGACTGGCTGTTTGCTGTGTTAGACCTGGGGTGTAAAGTTACGTCGCGGTTAAACGCTGCTTCATCCGTGACTCCGTGCGTGCTTCAAGCAGCTGATTTAAAACTGTTTGTTCTGCCAGCCTTAAAAATCCTCAGACACACACAGGCAACACCAGCCATCCAATACTGTCATGCATGAGGTGAAGACTAGACATTACATTCATTTTCTAAAACCTCAATCAAAGAGTGACATGCTAGCAACAGGAGTCTGACCGTTTGATGTTGTGAAGGTTGCTGTGTGCAGTTGCAGATTTGTTCCTGTGGGAAAAACAGCTGGTCTCTGAAGGGTCAGTGTTGTTTCTCACAATGTGCTGCTTGATTTATGTGTTCTGAGCTTTGGCTCCACACACGTTTCACCTGACTGCCTTTAGAGAAACTGAAGCAGTTTGCTGCCTGTAGCCTGCATGTCCTGATGCTGCTCTTTATGTTTCTGCTGTGATCAATCGTGGCCCGAGGGTGCTGAACCTCCTCGACCTGCCTGTTAGCCCGCATCGCTAACCTAAATGCTGAGAGAACAAGACCAGTCAGGCCAGTGCGCAGTCAGCGGAGCAAAGGCAGAGTTATGTTTAGCTCCTGAGGCCCTTCCCACTACTCACAGCACTGTAAGACCAAACAGAACTGGACCAGTACACGCTGGCACACTGTCTCGCCAGGACAAGCGATCGGCATTCGTTCCGCTCCAGACTGTGGTGTCTGCGTGGGCAGAGGGGCACGAGCGGGGGGAGGTTTGGGGAGCAGGGGTGTGTCTCTGGTGAAAAGTGCAGATAAGACTGCGCACTCCTTGTGTTGGGGACATATAACATGGTGTCAGTGCAGGAGCAGAGAGCAGGAGCAATCAGGCAGCCTTCCCTCAGCGAGATGGAGAGTCCCGCCACACACGCAAACAACTAATCAGGTCTTGACAGTGACTGATGGCTCATCCTCCTTTGAAATCTATCAGTGCGGCCGAGCGCCTGTCCGCCCGGGCGCCGGGGCCGGCGCTAAAGTGGCCGTAATGGCGCGCGGCCCGTGAGAAGACTCATTAATTCAGCGTAATGTTCCTCAGGAAGCTTTAAATCTTTCACCCCGTCCGGCCCTGATATTCCTCAGCCTTTTCTCTCCCATCCCACTGCCGCGACATTCCTGCTTTTCTCTTTAAGGGGAATGTGAGTAAATAAGGCAGGAGAGGGCGGGACAGGATGAGGAGTGAGAAATGTGCCGTGTCCAATTCTGTCGCCCGGCTGAAAACGTGCGGGAGTGTTTATTAACATCTTAATTAAAAAGAGAGAGAGAGAGAGACAGCTATGCAGACCAGATGAGGGAGTCACGCAGATGAGATGTCACACACTGTCCCGGGGGCTTGTTTAGCACAGTGTCTGGCTTCACCTCAACATCAAGTGAAAACAGGGCCTTGTAGCAAACCATCTCCGTTACACGACCCCCACACCTCAAACTGTCTCCCTTACACAACCCCCCCACATCAAAACATCCCCCGTACATGACACCCCCGCACACACACACACACACACACACACACACACACACACACACACACATATCAAACCATCTCCCTCACACAAACCCCCCACATCAAAACATCCCCCGTACATGACACCCCCACAATGACAAAGCAAAAGCACCCAGGTTTGAGAGACGCTGTCCATAAAACGAATGGTTTAATGATTCTCAAACATGCACTCAGACTGTCTCTCTAAAGTACTTTGATTTGTATTCATCCTTGGCTCAGGGAATGAAACGCAATTTTATAAAATATTTAATTGTAAGCAGTTTGTTAAAAGGATACAACTGTTGATCTTAAAGAAGAGAAATAGCGCTGATATTAATTGATGGTTCATGTTTCTAAAGATTGTAATCATAAAAATTGTCTGCTATAAGAGTTCTCATAATGGAAAGAACCAGCCAAATACAGCAGTAGCTCTGGGTGACTTCACAATCTGCCAGATACTTCTGTCAAATAATATACAGTTAAGTTAGAGATAAAATAGCCCAGTTAAAGGGGTGTGTTTTCATCTGTGCATTACAGACTACCTGTTATTGATTAGCTGACGTCATGGGGAGAACAGTTATCAATAATTACCACACCATTAACTCACCACAGGATAGATGTCTTTCTTAGTCCAGCGCCCTGACCAGGAAATATACACTGTATGAATAATCCCAACGAAATCCAAGAGATTAAGCCTTGGAGTTTTTGTGTATCAAAATATGAATCAGTTTAGAGATATGAAAGGGTGTGTGGGAGAGTTTAACTGTACTGGTCTAGAAAAACATTGTAGACTTATGATAACACTTTAACAAAACACTCATTTGTACAGTTTACAGTCTCCTCTGCGAACTTCACTGGGCCTAATTTGGAAAGACTGGGCCGTGAGGAGACATTAGTCTTTTTAAAACACTACTTAGAAGAAAAGAGAGGGAGAGAGGTCAATTTGTGTCGTGGCTGAAAACAAGTTGTGTAACTCTGAAAAGCTGAAATGCAGAAGTTGGAGAGTGAAGAAAGAGAAATAGAGAGAGAGAGAGAGAGAGAGTGAGAGAGAAAGAGAGAAAAAAAACAGAGCGATACTGTTATAAACTTTTTTCCCAAGTACTTCATTAGCAAAGATCTCAAGTTTCTCACTTGTGTGAGTGAAGACACACCATCTAATAATAGATGTGTGAATCCCTGCTGTGTATGTTCACCTCATTCTCCAAGCCCAACCTCCCCCTCCCTAATGCCTACATGCAATTTAACAGTGCACAGACAACACTACTTCATTGTCTGCAATAAAACCCAACGTGTTTTGTACGTTCAGAAACCCTATAAACAAATGAAACGTCTTAATGTGAACCTCGCGCTTGACCTTTAGCCGCTGTCTCTTTATTAAGGTTCGAATCCAAATTCTCCTGACTGAGGCAGAAAGCAGTGGAGAAGTCACTGGCTCCGTGGACCAGTCTTTGAGGACCGTGATGGGTGTTCGTTAACGGCTCGCCCCACAGAGGAGCAAACCAGGGGTGCACGGGACCTCCGCCCACCCGGAAACCAGATTTATCATCCGCCATCTTGACAGGCTGTTCCTCATCCTTACAGTCCTCCGCCTCATCCCCCCATCCCCGCTCTCCTCCCCCCCCCGTCTCCACAGGGGGGAGCAAGAAAAAAAAAAAAAACAGAGGAGGGAGGAGAAGGGCCTGGTGCTGAGGTTGTTTTTCTTTTGGCGCTCCTGATCTGATAAGTGTGTTTGCTCTTTTCTGTCGGAGTGTGCTCTTAATCAGCCGACGTCTGCGCTGCACTGTGAAGTTTGGGGTGAGAGCTGATAAGCACAACATCTGTCCGACAACATTCCTCACATGTAGGGTTATAAACGATAGGCAATTTCAGCCAAAGAGGACGGTTTGCTGTAGATAAAAGGCAAACCAGAGGGAAAAAAAAAGTTATTAATGCAGATTTATTCTTGCCAGTGTGGTAGTGTGATACTTCTCTCCCCTCTTTGAAAATTCCTGCAAAATTTAACTGCAGTTCAACAAATCGAGAGAGAGAGAGAGAAATTCAAACTCACTTTTCCATGGTAGGACGTGAAGTGGATGTCTCGGACCTGCTGGCTACAGAGCTGTTTTCAGAAGTTCAACAGGGCTTTTCTTCTCTAATGTATTCACTCACATCAATAAGTTCAGCGTTGGCTTTTTATTTTTGGTAAGGTACGACACTCGTACGTCTGAAACATTAATGACTCCCAAAGAAAATACCACAGCCTCACACCAGATACTGTCCTGCCTTTGAATTTCTGCCTCGCCAGAGAGAACTTGCATTCATAACTTTATGAATGTGGCACATGATTTCTCCTGTCAGTAACGTAGAGAGAGGGAGACACTCTCTCTCTCTCTCTCTCTCTCTCTCTGTGTATGTGTGTTCTACATGTAATTATGAGTTAATATCAAATGATAATAGCCTTGAGTTCTGGGTGTGCTGAGTGGAGCGGCAGTGACTGTCATAAAACCTCTCCACTTATTGTCCGTGTGAGAACAGCCCGAGTTCCTGCCGTGAGGCAGAAGGCATACCCTGTACTCTGACAAGATGTCCTCTCTGTCTGCGGTTCCCCAGACCTGAACGAGCCCGGTCTCAGTCTCTGTCTCTGCGTTTGACACATTTGTCCAGTGTTCCTATAGGTTCCACCTGGAATCACATTCCCCTCACAGTTATTTTTAGTAAATGGATTCTGCATGTGCTCTCAGAGAGTGTGTGCTGTGCTCCCGTGGGAGGGAACAGCCCCGGTGCTGACAGTAACGGCCGAACTGCTATTGATCAAAGTGAGACTGAAGCTCTCTCCTCTCCCTCCCCGGAGAGTCCCGGCCCAGCAGCACCTCCACAAACCCACACATCCCAGTGACCTCACACACACTGAAACACCCAAACACACTCAACAAAGCACACTTACAACACACACATCCGGTTTTGCGCAAACTCAGGAATACAAGGTCAACACTCACAGTAATGACTGTGTAACATGACAGTTCATATCACAGTAATAACAGTGTAGTATGTTTCCCTGTAACATCTGTAATACAACAGTGTATTACTGCGTGCACTACAGCGTGTATTACATTAATAACTTTAATATAACTGTGCCACAGTAATAACAGTGTAAGATAACAGTGTGTATTACATTAATAACAGTGTAAGATAACAGTGTGTATTACATTAATAACAGTGTGAGAAAACAGTGTGTATTACAGTAATAACAGTGTAAGATAACAGTGTGTATTCCATTAATAACAGTGTAAGATAACAGTGTGTATTACAGTAATAACAGTGTAAGATAACAGTGTGTATTACATTAATAACAGTGTAAGAAAACAGTGTGTATTACAGTAATAACAGTGTAAGATAACAGTGTGTATTACAGTAATAACAGTGTAAGATAACAGTGTGTATTACATTAATAACAGTGTAAGATAACAGTGTGTATTACAGTAATAACAGTGTAAGATAACAGTGTGTATTACAGTAATAACAGTGTAACATAACAGTGTGTATTACAGTAATAACAGTGTAATATAACAGTGTGTATTACATTAATAACAGTGTAAGATAACAGTGTGTATTACATTAATAACAGTGTAAAAAACAGTGTGTATTACAGTAATAACAGTGTAAGATAACAGTGTGTATTACAGTAATAACAGTGTAAGATAACAGTGTGTATTACATTAATAACAGTGTAAGATAACAGTGTGTATTACATTAATAACAGTGTAACATAACAGTGTGTATTACAGTAATAACAGTGTAATATAACAGTGTGTATTACATTAATAACAGTGTAAGATAACAATGTGTATTACATTAATAACAGTGTAATATAACAATGTGTATTACATTAATAACAGTGTAAGAAAACAGTGTGTATTACAGTAATAACAGTGTAATATAACAGTGTGTATTACATTAACAACAGTGTAATATAACAGTGTGTATTACATTAATAACAGTGTAAGATAGCAGTGTTTATTACAGTAATAACAGTGTAAGATAACAGTGTGTATTACAGTAATAACAGTGTAATATAACAATGTGTATTACATTAATAACAGTGTAAGATAACAGTGTGTATTACAGTAATAAGAGTGTAAGGTAACAGTGTGTATTACAGTAATAACAGTGTAAGATAACAGTGTGTATTACATTAATAACAGTGTAATATAACAGTGTGTATTACATTAATAACAGTGTAATATAACAGTGTGTATTACATTAATAACAGTGTAAAAAACAGTGTGTATTACATTAATAACAGTGTGAGAAAACAGTGTGTATTACATTAATAACAGTGTAAGAAAACAGTGTGTATTACAGTAATAACAGTGTAAGATAACAGTGTGTATTACATTAATAACAGTGTGAGAAAACAGTGTGTATTACATTAATAACAGTGTAAGAAAACAGTGTGTATTACATTAATAACAGTGTGAGAAAACAGTGTGTATTACAGTAATAACAGTGTAAAAAACAGTGTGTATTACATTAATAACAGTGTGAGAAAACAGTGTGTATTACATTAATAACAGTGTAAGAAAACAGTGTGTATTACAGTAATAACAGTGTAAGATAACAGTGTGTATTACATTAATAACAGTGTGAGAAAACAGTGTGTATTACATTAATAACAGTGTAAGAAAACAGTGTGTATTACATTAATAACAGTGTGAGAAAACAGTGTGTATTACAGTAATAACAGTGTAAGATAACAGTGTGTATTACATTAATAACAGTGTAAGAAAACAGTGTGTATTACAGTAATAACAGTGTAAGATAACAGTGTGTATTACATTAATAACAGTGTAAGATAACAGTGTGTATTACATTAATAACAGTGTAAGATAACAGTGTGTATTACATTAATAACAGTGTAATATAACAGTGTGTATTACATTAATAACAGTGTAAGAAAACAGTGTGTATTACATTAATAACAGTGTAATATAACAGTGTGTATTACAGTAACAACAGTGTAAGATAACAGTGTGTATTACATTAATAACAGTGTGAGAAAACAGTGTGTATTACATTAATAACAGTGTGAGAAAACAGTGTGTATTACATTAATAACAGTGTAAGAAAACAGTGTGTATTACAGTAATAACAGTGTAACATAACAGTGTGTATTACAGTAATAACAGTGTAATATAACAGTGTGTATTACATTAATAACAGTGTAAGAAAACAGTGTGTATTACATTAATAACAGTGTAATATAACAATGTGTATTACATTAATAACAGTGTAAGAAAACAGTGTGTATTACAGTAATAACAGTGTAATGTAACAGTGTGTATTACATTAACAACAGTGTAAGATAACAGTGTGTATTACATTAATAACAGTGTAAGATAGCAGTGTTTATTACAGTAATAAGAGTGTAAGGTAACAGTGTGTATTACAGTAATAACAGTGTAAGATAACAGTGTGTATTACATTAATAACAGTGTAAGATAACAGTGTGTATTACAGTAATAACAGTGTAAGAAAACAGTGTGTATTACATTAATAACAGTGTAAGATAACAGTGTGTATTACATTAATAACAGTGTAATATAACAATGTGTATTACATTAATAACAGTGTAAGAAAACAGTGTGTATTACAGTAATAACAGTGTGAGAAAACAGTGTGTATTACATTAATAACAGTGTAAGAAAACAGTGTGTATTACAGTAATAACAGTGTAAGATAACAGTGTGTATTACATTAATAACAGTGTAAGAAAACAGTGTGTATTACAGTAATAACAGTGTAATATAACAGTGTGAATTACAGTAATAACTGTGTAATATAACAGTGTATATTACAGTAATATCTGTGTAATATAACAGTGTGTATTACAGTAATAACTGTGTAATATAACAGTGTGAATTACAGTAATATAACTGGGGTCAGCACAGGTCAGCATATTGCCTTGCTTCATTTCCGGAGGCAATTTTATTGTTTCCCTCATTAATAAGCATAACTGTTTGACTTTTCAGTGTTGAAACCTTGCATAGTCAAATCTCTGACTTTCAGTGTGGATTAGCTTTTCTTTGTGGAACATCAGCTGGAAACAAAGCCCAAAGCACAATCGGAGCCATGGTTCCTCTCCCCTCCAGCTTACACAGCCAGCGCTGTGTTTATTAGTTGTTAGGAATTCATCACTGTCAGGCTATTCTTAAGAGCCAGAACAACGAGACAGTGACAAAGTGAACAGAATTTGCTTACAGTACGTATGTTTAAAATGAGGTTATCTCACACAATAACAAACACATCAGCTATCTTTAACCACGTTTACTGCAAAAAACTACATACGCTTTTCTCTGTACAAGCACCACACTATAGAAGCTTTTCCCTGTATTAACAGCACACTACATAATCTTTTCTCTGCACCAACATAATACTATACAATACTAAAAGACTATATAATGCTACTTCTTACTGCATAAAAAACACACTATGTCAGTGTTTTACTGCATAAACACCGCACTATGTCAGTGTTTTACTGTATAACCACCACACTATGTCAGTGTTTTACTGTATATACACCACAGTATGTCAGTGCTTTACTGTATAAACACCACATTATGTCAGTGTTTTACTGTATAAACACCACATTATGTCAGTGTTTTACTGTATAAACACCTCATTATGTCAGTGTTTTACTGTACAAACACCACATTATGTCAGTGTTTTACTGTATAAACACCGCACTATGTCAGTGTTTTAATGCATAAACACCACATTATGTCAGTGTTTTACTGTATAACACCACAGTATGTCAGTGTTTTACTGTATAACACCACAGTATGTCAGTGTTTTACTGTATAAACACCACATTATGTCAGTGTTTTACTGCACACTACATTATATAAACTTTTAACTGCACAGACACTACATTATATAACCTTTTAACTGCACAAACACAATGTTATAAAAGCTTTTACTGCACAAACACTACAGAACATAAACTATTTATTGCACAAACACTACATTATGTAAGCTTTTAACTGCACGGACACTACATTATATAAGCTTTTAACTGCACAAACACTACATTATATAAGCTTTTTACGTCACAAATACTATTTAAGTTGAAACTGAAAATGAGAGCATGTCTTTCTGCTTTTCTTGTATGTCTGGATTTGTGAGAAACATAAGAATTGAACAGTAGCAGCTTTTAAGCAGACTCTGGACAGTTTGTGTGTGTGTGTGTGTGTGTGTGTGTGTGTGCTGTTCGTGACTGTCGTTAACAGCTGCTATATGTCACTGTATAGAGCGGTACAGAGCGATGTGTCTGCGGATGCATTAATTATGCTGATATTTATTTAAGTCCTCTTTGGGTAAATGCCTGGAGAGCTCCCATAATGCAATGGGGGCATTCCACCCCTCTCCTGCAGCCAGTCTGTCCCCTATGTCCCATGGGTCTAATTATCTGTTTATGATTTTGCCATGAAAGAAATCACAACACACGCCATCAGTGTACATCAGAGAGAGGAAAGACAAAAGCCAGATCTCAACCCAGTTTCACCACATCACAAACCAGCTCCACGAAACCTGTAATGTCTGACACATTGTATGACGTCACAGAGGTATTTATAAACCCTAAACACACACACACACACACACACACACACACACACACTGGGATTTATCATTAGAAGAATCAGCAGTCTAAAAAACAATGGAAGTTAGTTGTTTGTTTTTTTTTTAGTCTGTTTTTTGTTTTTTTTTGTATTTTGTTTTTAGACCAGAGTACCAAATAGGAGGGAAATAAACAACTTTAATGCTGACATTTCTTTTGTTTGATCTCTGTGGTTGCACTGATACGACGGCACAGAGATATGATGGCATTTCTGCCTTCTATAAAACGATGAAGACTTCTCTTGTCTGTGGTACATATGTGTCTGTGCTTGGGCCAGAACTCAGCTCTAAGTGCGTGTGTGTGTGAGCAAGTGTGTGTGTGTTTGTGTGTGTGTGTGTGTGTGTGTGTGTGTGTGTGTGTGTGTCCAGGTCATTCTGGGTATCCACTCCTGATGACATCACACAGACAGATCGCTTACCATGCCACAGACCAATGGCTTTAACAGGTCATTACTCATATAAACAACATGTCATCATCATCATCATCAGATGTGTTGACTCCACTGAGAGCTGACATCATTACAGATGAGTCTTCTTCACCCTGGCAGGTTAAGGGAATACACTCCCATCCACACAGGACAGGCTGAGCTCCTCAGTCTGCATATTCCATTATTACTCCTTTCGAACACATCAGGAATCTAAGTCACATATCAGCTCATCTTTTAACGTCTTAACAATGGTGCAGAACAGGGTGGGCTCCCAGTGTGTGTTTGGCACAGTAAACCAGGAAACGCAGTTGTGTAAAATCAGGCTAAGAGATTAAAGGAATAGCTCTGAAAGCTACCACACACTTATTATTCCTCTGGAGTTTGCAGCTCGTTAATCTACATCCATAATTACAGCCACACCAAGGAGAGCCCAGTGGAACATGATGAACACAAGGCATAACAACACCAAAGCCAGCACCGCCTTGCCGGTCATGCTAACGCGAACGTTAATGCTAGAGCTTTGCAGGAATGTCTCTCTGAGACAATGCTGTGTCTCTGAACAGTGACCGTGCAGACCCTGCAGACACAGTGACTGTAACCGTGCAGACCCTGCAGACACAGTGACTGTGACCGTGCAGACCCTGCAGACACAGTGACTGCAAATATCGCCCCTCTCTGTGAATTGGGCCGTGTGCTCCATGTATTTTCAGTGTGTACAGATGTTTTAACTAGAGCTCTGTCTCACTTTAGGTTTGGCCTTAAACGCTGAATTTCTTTGAGCTCTGAGATTACAAACCATCTGGACTTAATGTAGGTCACTCTGGAAAAGAGCACGTGCTGGAGAAATCACATTCATGCTCTGATCAGACACAATCACACTCTGATCAGACACAATCAGACACAATCATACTCTGATCAGACACAATCAGACACAATCATACTCTGATCAGACACAATCAGACTCTGATCAGACACAATCACACTCTGCTCAGACACAATCACACTCTGCTCAGACACAATCACACTCTGATCAGACACAATCACACTCTGATCAGACACAATAAGACACAATCATACTCTGATCAGACACAATCACACTCTGATCAGACACAATCACACTCTGCTCAGACACAATCACACTCTGATCAGACACAATCATACTCTGATCAGACACAATCAGACACAATCATACTCTGATCAGACACAATCACACACAATCATACTCTGATCAGACACAATCATACTCTGATCAGACACAATCACGCTCTGAGCAGACACAATCAGACACAGTCATACTCTGATCAGACACAATCACACTCTGATCAGACACAATCACACTCTGATCAGACACAACCACACTCTGATCAGACACAATCATACTCTGATCAGACACAGTCACACTCTGATCAGACACAATCATAGTCTGATCAGACACAATCATACTCTGATCAGACACAGTCATACTCTGATCAGACACAATCATACTCTGATCAGACACAATCATACAGAATCACACTCTGATCAGACACAGTCACACTCTGATCGGACACAATCAGACACAATCACACTCTGATCAGACACAATCACACTCTGATCAGACACAATCACACTCTGCTCAGACACAATCACACTCTGATCAGACACAATCACACTCTGCTCAGACACAATCACACTCTGATCAGACACAATCATACTCTGATCAGACACAATCAGACACAATCATACTCTGATCAGACACAATCACACAGAATCACACTCTGATCAGACACAATCACGCACAATCATACTCTGATCAGACACAATCACACTCTGCTCAGACACAATCACACTCTGATCAGACACAGTCGTACTCTGATCAGACACAATCAGACACAATCACACTCTGATCAGACACAATCATACTGTGATCAGACACAATCACACTCTGATCAGACACAATCACACTCTGATCAGACACAATCATACTCTGATCAGACACAGTCATACTCTGATCAGACACAGTCATACTCTGATCAGACACAATCATACTCTGATCAGACACAATCATACAGAATCACACTCTGATCAGACACAGTCACACTCTGATCAGACACAATCACACTCTGATCAGACACAATCACACTCTGCTCAGAAACAATCACACTCTGATCAGACACAATCATACTCTGATCAGACACAATCATACTCTGATCAGACACAGTCATACTCTGATCAGACACAATCATACTCTGATCAGACACAATCATACAGAATCACACTCTGATCAGACACAGTCACACTCTGATCAGACACAATCAGACACAATCACACTCTGATCAGACACAGTCACACTCTGATCAGACACAGTCACACTCTGATCAGACACAATCACACTCTGATCAGACACAGTCGTACTCTGATCAGACACAATCACACTCTGATCAGACACAATTATACACTGATCAGACACAATCATACTCTGATCAGACACAATCAGACACAATCATACTCTGATCAGACACATTCACACTCTGATCAGACACAATCACACAGAATCACACTCTGATCAGACACAATCACACACAATCATACTCTGATCAGACACAATCACACTCTGATCAGACACAATCACACTCTGATCAGACACAGCCGTACTCTGATTAGACACAATCATACTCTGATCAGACACAATCATACTCTGATCAGACACAATCATACTCTGATCAGACACAATCAGACACAATCACACTCTGATCAGACACAATCATACTCTGATCGGACACAATCAGACACAATCATACTCTGATCAGACACAATCACACTCTGATCAGACACAATCACACTCTGATCAGACACAATCAGACAGAATCACACTCTGATCAGACACATTGACATTCTGATCAGAGATATTCACACTCTGACAGAAATGATCATTACACATGATAACGTAAGACATCTGTGGGGTTACATACAACATACAACATACAAAAACACATACATATTCTTAATTACTCATAAAATCACACACACACACACACACACACACACAAGCACACACACTCTCTCTCTCACACACACACACACACACACACACAAGCACACATACACACACGCTCGCACACACACACACACACACACACACATGCACACACTCGCAAACACACACACCTCTGATCTTTGTTAATGAGGTACAATGAAGTCAATGCAACAGCACTTAAATAATGGAGTCATCTCAGGAGAGACAGAGTCATGTAAACCGCCTCCCCGCTCAACAAACCTTATCACAAACTCTCATCCATAAACAATTCTAATCTAACTTTCCAACATAAAAGACACATGGCATCGCCTCTAAAACATGACACTTTTGGGTCACCTCCCAGAAGGGAACCTTTCCGTGGAAAAAACTGGGTCAAATCGTAAGACTCCTGTAGCTTCGGCAGACCTGAAAATTCAATCTTTGAGAGACGATGTGAACAGAAACAACAAGATTCCACTTTATAATTGTGTTTGTCAGAGCAGGAGGAGGGGCTGGCAGTTTGAGATATTGAGGGAAAAGGACAACACGGTGGGCGAACAGGGGTCCCTCCGTTTCTCTTCATTTTCTTTATCTGCATTTTGTCCTGTGGATCAGAACTGTGGAGCAGAGCGGAGAACACTGTCGTATGACTCTCACATTTCTCTCCCTTTTCATCCTGAACCTTCAGTTGCATTCTTCTCACCTAGTTCACTAAACAAAACCTGAAAATGAAACCAAACGAATATGTCAATCACTGCCACCAAACCTCACCACCCACACCACCAATAATAATAATAATAATAATAATAATAATAATAATAATAATGTATGTGTATGTCTGTGTCTGTCTGTGTGTGTGTCCACAGATGTAGTACTTTTAGGGTTGTACTGGTACCAGCCCCCAGGGTGCAAATGACATTCCACTGTCAGTAAAAATACTGTGACTTAAACCGGGTGGGCTCACTGTCATTAACCCCAGAGAGAGAGAGAGAGAGAGAGAGAGAGAGAGAATTCTGTATTTCATGATCTCCATTAAACGGCCCAATATGAGGTGCTATCCTGCACAGACATTGGCTTTCAGCTGTGGTCTTGATCTTAATGAAAAGCATTTTACCTGTGGATAAAAGTCTTTGGATGAGTCGCTCTCTCACTCTTTGCTGGAAGCCTGATTGGGTGTGAATCAGCCGCAGTAGAAACGTGAAAGAATTTTGACCTAGAAACAGGAGTGCAGGAAAAAACAAAAAAAAAACCCACGGTTCCACAGACTACGCCGTTTGGGTTTTTTCTGTCGAGTGTGAGAAGAAGCAGGTCATCAGCACCTGATACTGGACTGAAAATACAGACAGAGCCAGACCTTTACAGTCCACATGTCAATCAGTGTTTGTGTGGTGAGCACATGGTCAGTCTTCACTCTGCTCTGCTGACACCTCAAACGCTGCTTGTCCCTCATGTCCCAGTCACTGGCAAAGTTTGGCTACCAGGTAAGGGATGAGTGACGGTCTACAGCAGTGGTCCTCAGCCCCAGTCCTGGAGGCCTACTGTCCTACTGACACACCCACTTCCACTGATCAATCAATCATCAAGCCATTGATTAGTTCCATTAACTGTGATAATGAAGAGTCAAAACAAAGACATGCAGGACAGTGGGCCTCCAGGACTGGTCTACGGCTTCTCAAAAGAAATGTAATTACATCACATCCAGTTATTACTCTGTCATTACATCACATCCAGTTATTACTCTGTCATTACATCACATCCAGTTATTACTCTGTCATTACATCACAGTCAGTTATTACTCTGTCATTACATCACATCCAGTTATTACTCTGTCATTACATCACATCCAGTTATTACTCTGTCATTACATCACATCCAGTTATTACTCTGTCATTACATCACATCCAGTTATTACTTTAGGTGAGACAGACAGAATTATCCAGGCCCTGACTGGGAAATCAGACAAGAGAAACCCCTCTTTCCAGCCTCTCTCTCTCTCTATCTATATCTCTTTCTCACTCTCTCCTCACTGTGTCTCTGTCTCTCTATTTCTCTCTCTCTGTCTCTCTCTCTATCTCGTTCTCTCTCTCTCTCTCTCTCTCTCTCTCTCTCTCTCTCTATCTATATCTCTTTCTCACTCTCTCCTTGCTGTGTCTCTGTCTCTCTATTTCTCTCTCTCCATCTGTCTCTATCTCTCCCCCTTCTCTTTCTCTCTGTCTCTCTTTCTCTGACATATTTTATTAAATAAGATTCATCTTTCAGGAACATGCAGCTCATTAACTAAACACTTCTGATAAAAGTCTGGCTTAAGGAGAGTTGTAGTCACCAATGAGGAAGAGGAACATCTGCCATGACTGTTGGTTTTACAACATTCTCTCTTGCTAAACAAAGCGCAACAGCAAATAGAGTTACTCAGACACCCAGTCAGTCAGTGAAGCAGCCAGCCTGTAACTGAGCTGCAGAATAAAGGGCTTCATTTCAAAATAAAAGCGGCATACTATTTAATTACTGTGACTAATTACTGTTTTATGAAAGAGCCCTGATAACTCTAATCACTCCCCAGTTGCTTCAGTTTTAGAGGAATGTAATTGTTCCATTTATTCACAGTAGAGTTACAGCGTAACTGTAAAACTAGTTTACACAGACTAAACTACTCTCTGCAGAGTAAACCACTCTCTGCAGAGTGAACCACTCTACACAGAGTAAACCAGTCTACACCCAGTAAACCACTCTGCATAGACTCTTAACGTGAAAGCAGGAGTGACAGCCCAGCGGCGTTGACATTACTGTGTCATGGATGACTCTGAAACAACGCCAGTTTTCTGACAGTTTATGTTTCTCAGTGTCCACATTAGGAATAGTTCAGTTTTGTGTGGGATTAGGAGTTTTGTTTAGGTTAAGCAGTTTTGTGTATAGAATTAGGCGTTTTGTATGGGATCAGGAGTTTTGTGTGGGGTTAGGAATTTTGTGTGGGTTTGGGAGTTTTGTCTGGGTTTGAGAGTTTTGCGTGGGATTAGGAGTTTACTGTGCATGGGGTGTAGAAGGTCACTGTTTTTAAATAAACATTAGGTTGAAACACAACACACCTGCTATCCACTGGACCGTTTGGATGCGATGCAAATTTCCTTCTGACACGTCTGCAACGACAAATGAGCTTGAGAGAGAGGGAACACAGTGAATCATACGCAGGTGTGGATACAGACGGCAGGTGCTGTTTTAACAACATGACTTATCAAATTATCAGCCTCAATCCCGTTATGCGTCTCTGCTCCTCCAAGACTCTCTCTAATGGCTGAGATGAACTGGACTCCTGACACAGAATGACAATCACCGCTCCACTCTGTACAAAGGTGGAAATGTTTGCAAACAATGTTTTTTTTCTCTCTCTGAGAAGCTGACAAACTCAAGCCAGACTGGAGATTTGTGGTGATTAGATGTTGTGGTTCAGTGGTGCGAGGCATTGTCTGTCTTCCCTGAAGAATTTACCTCTTCTGAATGTCTAAGTCGCCTTCCATAGCCAGTCTAACACGAACCTCTGTCATTGGTCGATTGTCTTAAACGTAAGCCTCTGTCATTGGTCAGTTGTTTCAAACACAAGCATAACCCGTGTATGTTTCCCTCCTCACACTGTAAATACTACTGGAGCATCTGAGCAGACCACAGACGGCTACAGACTTGGCTTACAGGGACTGACTGGCATTGTTGCGTCTGAGCACACTCAGGAGACGCAGCACCATGGGCTCATTAAAATGGTATCTAGTCAGATATATTCTATCGCCTCAGAGCTCAGATAAAGGAAAGGAGAGAAGACTGGTCTCCTCTGAAGAGTAAAGTTACAAACTCAGAGTTTTTGATGAACAGCTAAGCGTGTGATAAAGCATGTCATAATCTAATGCTGGGTTGCGTGTCTTCTGTGTCCGTTCCAGTGGAGGCGTGTGGTTGACAAAAATTGCATCATTGAGCTATAATAACTGATCTGGGGTTTTACCAAAATGTCTGAAACAGCACTTTCATTGCTTCATTAAGATTCTGTGTGGCTAAATCCCCTGTATTTACGGCTAGTTGTTTGGAAAGTGCTGTAAGTGTTGTCATGGGGAAGATGCAGTGTAGACAGAGCTTGAAGAGATGTTGACAGTTGGGTCTGTAAGCTGTGACTGGAACTCAGCGTTCCCCAGAATTAGAGGATATTGTCTCTCAGCACCAACATTCTCACTGTGACATGGATTTGAAAAATACCCAGATATGTTGTTCTATGGAAGCTGAATTGACTTTTAATTTGTTGTTTGGTGGTTTTGTGTTTTAAAATGGTCTTAACAATTTGGCTTTAACACCTGAAAACCACGATGCTGCAGCTCAAGTAGAAAGAGGGAGTGTGGCTTCCACATTAAGCTAAACGTCAAGATAAGACCTATAGGAATGACAGGAATCTAACACCAGTGATTAATTACAGCTGGGCACGGAACATTCTGGAGAGTCGCCCAAAGACACACAGACACAAAGACGTGCTTGTAGTCCTTATCTCACGAGAGAGAGAGTGAGAGAGAGAGAGAGAGAGAGAGAGAGAGTGAGAGAGAGAGAGAGAGAGAGAGAGAAGGAAAGAGAAAAAGAAAGAGAAAGAGAAAAATGGCTTGGCTAATACCAAGCCGTGCAGATAGTTTGAACCCCGTATTTTGTGAATGGGGAGAGAAGCAGTTTCTCTCGCTCTCACAGGGCTGGCACACGAGACTGTGACTAAAGTGATTTCTGAGCATTAAGTGGAGGTTTGTCACGGCCATGAACTACAGCGAGAAGCCATATTTTCAAAGATAATAGCATTAAAATGGTTGTAGGAGACGGCGGGGAATTAAATAATCTAAGCAGAGACTGTGGGTGATTTTTTGGTGTTTAGTGTTTCGCACTGTTGATGTTCAGTACAGAAGAGAGTCCTGTTTGCTTTGGACAATGCTGATTGGTTGGGGTATTTTTCTACTGTTCTCAAGCACCTCTTCCCTCTATCTATCTATCTATCTATCTATCTATCTATCTATCTATCTATCTATCTATCTATCTATCTTTGTCTCACACAAACACCCATTCAAACAGAACATCCCTTTCTTTTTACACTAGCTCTGTGTCCCATTTTTGTCACCTGCTCTTTGGTAGGTGCCAGATTTCCTGTGATAAATTGTGTGGCTATCAGTGCACTGAATTATCACAGTTTTGTGTGAGAGAGAGAAGCCAGTCAAACTGACATTACAGCACCGTGGCAACCATGTCAGACTGTTTCCCCCTGAGGCCCTGCTTTGGTTTAATCCTACCTTAACAATGGACATGCTGTTGTTTTGTAAAGTCAATACTCTCAGTGCCTGCTCGACTTAAGTATAAACCGACTGGGTGGGAGTGTGCTGGGGGGCGGGGGATGGGGTGGGGGTGTCTCCGCCATTTTGTCTAATTCTTAGGCAGAGAGTGGGAGTGAGAAGGCTCCACTTGCAGAAACTCTTAATTAGCGCTCTCACGTCGGTTTGCAGTCTGCTGAATGAAATAAATAACAGCTCAGTAATTTCACTTCTCCTCTGTCACCCTGCAGAGTGTAGAATCCTCTTTGCACATTTTCACTGGAAAGATGATTTCATGCCACACACCAGTACATTTGCATAGATGCCAAAATGACGCAGGCTACAAAAACTGCTCATCTCTGCTATGAAACTCGACAACCTACTTAACCTTAACAACCTACTAAACCACAGGTTTTGACTCCTCATACATTTGTAACTAAACCCCAACCATACTCTGTTACAATGTAAACCTCTATAACTAAACCCCAACCACGCTCTGTGACAACACAAACCTCTACAACTAAACCCCAACCATGCTCTGTGACAACACAAACCTCTACAACTAAACCCCAGCCATGCTCTGTGACAACACAAACCTCTATAACTCAACCCCAACCACACTCTGTTACAACACAAACCTCTATAACTAAACCCCAACCACGCTCTGTGACAACACAAACCTCTATAACTAAACCCCAACCACGCTCTGTGACGACACAAACCTCTATAACTAAACCCCAACCACGCTCTGTGACAACACAAACCTCTATAACTCAACCCCAACCAGGCTCTGTGACAACACAAACCTCTACAACTAAACCCCAGCCATGCTCTGTGACAACACAAACCTCTATAACTCAACCCCAAGCACGCTCTGTGACAACACAAACCTCTATAACTCAACCCCAACCACGCTCTGTGACAACACAAACCTCTATAACTCAACCCCAACCACGCTCTGTTACAATATAAACCTCTATAACTAAACCCCAACCACGCTCTGTGACAACACAAACCTCTATAACTCAACCCCAAGCACGCTCTGTGACAACACAAACCTCTATAACTAAACCCCAACCACGCTCTGTGACAGCACAAACCTCTATAACTAAACCCCAACCACGCTCTGTGACAACACAAACCTCTATAACTCAACCCCAACCACGCTCTGTGACAACACAAACCTCTATAACTAAACCCCAACCAAGCTCTGTGACAACACAAACCTCTACAACTAAACCCCAACCACGCTCTGTGACAACACAAACCTCTACAACTAAACCCCAACAACACCCTGTGACAACACAAACCTCTACAACTAAACCCCAACCACGCTCTGTGACAACACAAACCTCTATAACTCAACCCCAACCAGGCTCTGTGACAACACAAACCTCTACAACTAAACCCCAACCACACTCTGTGACAACACAAACCTCTATAACTAAACCCCAACCACGCTCTGTGACAACACAAACCTCTATAACTCAACCCCAACCAGGCTCTGTTACAATGTAAACCTCTACAACTAAACCCCATCCATGCGCTGTTACAATGTAAACCTCTATAACTAAACCCCAACAACACTCTGTTACAATATAAACCTGTATATCTGAACCTCAGCCATGCTCTGTGACAACACAAACCTCTATAACTCAACCCCAACCATGCTCTGTGACAGCACAAACCTCTATAACTAAACCCCATCCACACTCTGTTACAATGTAAACCTCTATAACTAAACCCCAACCATGTTCTGTTACAATGTAAACCTCTATAACCAGTGTTGGGGTAGATACTAAAAAAAAGTAATTAGTTATAAGTTACCTAAGAACACCCCTTAGCTGCTCTAACGTAACTGTAAAACATTGCCTCATTCAGGAGTTCACATCTTTGACCAGTGACAAAAAATAGAAACACACGAGCGTAGCCATCTAACGATAACTATAGTGTAGCTACATTAATCGGGATGTTGTTGTTTAGCTTCAATGGCTAACTACCAGCAGTTTCTGAGGTAGGTAGTAATACGTTTTGGTATCGTCATCAGCCGACAGCTGCATTATCTGTATTTTGTGATTAAAAGTAACATTACAGCTCTCCATATTATTGTCCTGGTTGGCTACACTGTATTTTGGGTTTCTTAAGTGAAGCAGACCTTGCTAGCTAGTTAACTAACCAGTTGTCAGTCTTGTCCAGTTTTACGGAAGCTACTGTCAAGGACCCAATCTCTCCTTAGTGAAAGAGGGTAGATATATTGTAGATACACAATTATGGTGAACAGGTGTGTGTCACATCATAGCTGCTTCTATAATCATGTATTTTAACATCGCTGGAACACCGTATTGACCAATTAGCACCCAGGCCTGGAGCTATCCATTTTATAAGTAAAGCAAAAGTAGTACAGTTAAAGTGATTTCTCTTTTAATGGGTGAATCAGGGCAGAGGTATCTAAGAGAGTCAGGTAAAAATCAGAAAACAGTTCCAGGCAGAGGTCAAAACCAGTAAGCAGAGATATCCAGTAAACAAATCCAGAGAAAACGGCAGGCAGTATCTTGATCCAAAAACAGGCAAAAACAGAGGTCCAGCAACAGAGAACAATCCAGAAAACACACAGAGCTTACTACACTTGATCAGGACTGAGCAAAGAACTGAAGAAAACAAGAAGCTTAAATAGACAGACAGAACAAGACACAGGTGAAAACAATACATCAATAATGAACTAAACAGGCACAAAACAAAGACTGAGGACACCACATGGCCAAAAAAAAAGAACTACACTTCTCAAATACATGACACATTTTAATAATCCAGTAACTGTAAAGTAATTACTGAAATTTGAACTGTAATGCTTAACTTTACTTTGTTGTGGAGGAAAGTAATATAATTACAGTAACATGTTACCTTTTAACTTGATACCCTCAACACTGTCTATATCTAAACCCTAGCTACACTCTGTGACAAAACCAACCTCTATATCTAAGCCCTAGCTACACTCTGTGACAACACAAACGTCAGTAACTAAGCCTGGGTCACACTCTGTGCCCTCTCTCATTCCAGTCTCTTCCTGTGACTGGTTTAGTGGGGATGGTGGGCAGTCCTGGAATGGTTAAGTGTGATTACTCTATGCTGCTGTGTCCTTATGGAAGGCACATAACCACTTTTTATGTCCTGATACATCTGATCTCATGTCAATGTTGGAAATTTACCGGTTCAGTACTTCTCACATTATAATGTGTTCATAACCCTTTTACCTCAGACATGGATGCTTTTGATTGTGAATATATTCAGAGTGAAAGGAAAATAAACCTCTGTGCCAGCACAGACTTTCCTCTCTGCCATTTTTCAGTGTTATTTGTCAATGGCTTTAGAAGTATCGACTGCACTGTCAGTTTAGCCTCATTATGCCAGCACAGGCAGGTGTGTCTGATTTTCCAGAAATGATGGGGGCACATTTGATATTTATTGAAAAATTGGCAAGTGCTATTAACTTGTGTTCTGAGACAAAGGTGTGACCATGGCTTGGAATTATTCACACACTGTGTGGATGCTAGATTTGGAATTACTCACACACCGTGTGAATGCTAGATTTTGGAGCCATTCATTTTCTGCTCATGATGACTAATGACTCTGCCATTTTCATATTTCTCTCTGTGACCACAGGAATATTCATCTTCCATTTCTTAATCATGCGTCGTCTGAGACAAACAGCACAAACCAAGCTTATACTCTATTCTTTCCACAAACGCACTCCTCGGGCTCTAATAAAGACATTTGTTTTAAGAAAGGCAGATCTGCAGCAGTTGGGCGGATAATGTTCTACATGTATATTTTGGACTAAATTAGGATTCTTATTTGATAAGTTAGAGGTTAACAATGTACTTTCCTTTGGGGCTTGATGGATATTAAGTCTTAGTATTTGAATGTTATATATGATTTTCTTTCAGACTTCACCAAACTAACCTCTCCATGACTTACACACTCACTCCACACTCATCTGACTCACACTCTCACTCCACACTCATCTGACTATGACTCTCACTCCACACTCATCTGACTGGCACTCTCACTCCACACTCATCTGACTATGACTCTCACTCCACACTCATCTGACTATGACTCTCACTCCACACTCATCTGACTATGACTCTCACTCCACACTCATCTGACTCACACTCTCACTCCACACTCATCTGACTATGACTCTCACTCCACACTCATCTGACTATGACTCTCCCTCCACACTCATCTGACTGGCACTCTCACTCCACACTCATCTGACTATGACTCTCACTCCACACTCATCTGACTCACACTCTCACTCCACACTCATCTGACTATGACTCTCACTCCACACTCATCTGACTCACGCTCTCACTCCACACTCATCTGACTCACACTCTCACTCCACACTCATCTGACTATGACTCTCACTCCACAATCATCTGACTATGACTCTCACTCCACAATCATCTGACTATGACTCTCACTCCACACTCATCTGACTATGACTCTCACTCCACACTCATCTGACTGGCACTCTCACTCCACACTCATCTGACTATGACTCTCACTCCACACTCATTTGACTCACACTCTCACTCCACACTCCTCTGACTCACACTCTCACCCCACACTCATCTGACTCACACTCTCACTCCACACTCATTTCCATCTGTCTATATGTTAGACATGAACCTGTGCCTGATTTGTGTCAGAGACTGAACCGAGTCTGTGCTGTGTTAGACATTGGCCTGTGTCTGTGCTGTGTTAGACATTGGCCTGTGTCTGTGCTGTGTTAGACACTGGCCTGTGTCTGTGCTGTGTTAGACACTGGCCTGTGTCTGTGCTGTGTTAGACATTGGCCTGTGTCTGTGCTGTGTTAGACATTGGCCTGTGTCTGTGCTGTGTTAGACACTGGCCTGTGTCTGTGCTGTGTTAGACACTGGCCTGTGTCTGTGCTGTGTTAGACACTGGCCTGTGTCTGTGCTGTGTTAGACATTGGCCCGTGTCTGTGTTGTGTTAGACATTGGCCTGTGTCTGTGCTGTGTTAGACATTGGCCTGTGTCTGTACTGTGTTAGACACTGGCCTGTGTCTGTGCTGTGTTAGACACTGGCCTGTGTCTGTGCTGTGTTAGACATTGGCCTGTGTCTGTGCTGTGTTAGACACTGGCCTGTGTCTGTGCTGTGTTAGACATTGGCCTGTGTCTGTACTGTGTTAGACATTGGCCTGTGTCTGTACTGTGTTAGACATTGGCCTGTGTCTGTGCTGTGTTAGACATTGGCCTGTGTCTGTACTGTGTTAGACACTGGCCTGTGTCTGTGTTGTGTTAGACATTGGCCTGTGTCTGTGCTGTGTTAGACATTGGCCTGTGTCTGTGCTGTGTTAGACACTGGCCTGTGTCTGTGCTGTGTTAGACATTGGCCTGTGTCTGTGTTGTGTTAGACATTGGCCTGTGTCTGTACTGTGTTAGACACTGGCCTGTGTCTGTACTGTGTTAGACATTGGCCTTTGTCTGTGCTGTGTTAGACATTGGCCTGTGTCTGTACTGTGTTAGACATTGGCCTGTGTCTGTGTTGTAACTGTGTTACTGATTAAACTGTGTCTATGATGTCATATAGACGTGTGGCGCAGTGTTGGATTTCTGTCTGTTTGTTTATGACCCCACACTGGCTTTGATTTCCATATTTAACACTTTGCTCCCCACTGGGAGAAAACCAGATAATTCTGAACCCTGACAGAAACCAAACAATCTAAGAAAGTTTATTCAACAAAGTTCAATTACTAATTTTTTAATTTTCCTTTTTTTCTCCTAATTTAGGGCTCCTTAAGATCAACGATATTTCAAGTCGTCCTGTCACACGCCCATCACAGAGGATTTGACTGAAACACTCACTTCCACTGTCCCACACATGATTCATTTTTACACATGAATATTTTTACAATCTTTTGTTATTTTTACTATAAACCAGCTCATGAGTCGTTGGTAGGTTGATACTGGACTTTGATAAATTAAGTTGTAACAAACTAAATGCAGCTTCCTTATATAACAAATGGCTTACAGTGGAAGCAATGGGACCCTATGCAGGCTGTGATTGAACTCTGTTCTTTTAAAGAGTCACTCTGTAGCTGCAGAGACACACAGCTGTGTTGGCCTGGAGAGCTTTCTCATCAGAAGTATGAATAACTCTAACTTGAGTATATGTTTTTGTTGTTTTTTTTTTTAAAAAAACATGGAACTAATTTTTTTCTGAGGACAGAATGATCTCTTGTCTTGTCTCTTGTCACTGTGAAATTATAATGTAGGAAAATCAGCACTTGGGTATTTCCTGTCAGGAGCTAATGTATCAGCATGAGTCTAATGTGTAGAACACTGTGTAAATGGTTGTGTATTTTATTGTGAGTGTATGTCATGTGTAGAACAGTATGTAAATGGTTGTGTATTTTATTGTGAGTGTATGTCATGTGTAGAACAGTATGTAAATGGTTGTGTATTTTATTGTGAGTGTATGTCATGTGTAGAACAGTATGTAAATGGTTGTGTATTTTATTGTGAGTGTATGTCATGTGTAGAACAGTATGTAAATGGTTGTGTATTTTATTGTGAGTGTATGTCATGTGTAGAACAGTGTGTAAATAGTTGTGTATTTTTGTGAGTGTATGTCATGTGTAGAACAGTGTGTAAATGGTTGTGTATTTTTTATGTGAGTGTATGTCATGTGTAGAACAGTGTGTAAATGGTTGTGTATTTTTTATGTGAGTGTATGTCATGTGTAGAACAGTATGTAAATGGTTGTGTATTTTATTGTGAGTGTATGTCATGTGTAGAACAGTATGTAAATGGTTGTGTATTTTATTGTGAGTGTATGTCATGTGTAGAACAGTATGTAAATGGTTGTGTATTTTATTGTGAGTGTATGTCATGTGTATGTCACGCTGGTGGTGTGGTGCAGGACCCAAGTGCAAAGACACGATGGTTGACGGTGACGAAACAGAAGGCTTTACTTAAAATGAAGACCAAAATACAGTGCAAACTAATAACAAAAGCCGATAACAAAAAGGTGCAGTATGACAGTGCGCAAAATACACAAACAACGATAGACAAAGACAAGGCAAACACTAGGACTTAAAATAGAGGGAGAACTAAACAGGGCAACACAGGATTGGTAGAAATTAACAAGGTAATAATTGGACAAACAGGTACAGGTGAGGGGCGGAGACAGACAGAGAACAGGAGCACAAAGACATGTCAAACCAAAAGTCCAAAATGGCGGTGCAGGTTGTGACAGTGTAGAACAGTATGTAAATGGTTGTGTATTTTTGTGAGTGTATGTCATGTGTAGAACACTGTGTAAATGGTTGTGTATTTTTGTGAGTGTATGTCATGTGTAGAACACTGTGTAAATGGTTGTGTATTTTATTGTGAGTGTATGTCATGTGTAGAACAGTATGTAAATGGTTGTGTATTTTATTGTGAGTGTATGTCATGTGTATGAAAAAGGCTGGCACTAGAGCCCTGAACCACTGCATCATAACTGAGCCAGTCATGTCTGAAATAAGCAAATACAAAAAGCTAATGAAAGTGTTTTGGTTTAGAGATGTTTTTAGTTCAAACTCGGCAGCAGCTGAATTAAATCTGAGTGTTCTCAGACCAAACAAAGTCCAAATGCTCAAAACATATTTCAGACGACTGACAGATGTGTAATTTTTTAACTGCGATAATGCAGACAAAATTACAGGGCCAGCGTCCATTTTAAAGACTTCTATTTGGACCCCCCATAATTGTAGACTGTACAAATGATAGATGGATAGATGGCTTGATGCTGCATTTTATTTGCTAACTTAATTTCCCTCCACCATTTAAATCCTTTCTCTGTGTGCAGCTGAAATCTTTAGATCTGGACAGATGATACTTTTGGACTCAGTACTTCAGGCGTGGAGATATCAAGTAGTTCCAGGCCAGGCTGACCTCCAGTCACCTGACGCACCATGTACGGGATCAAACGCCATATAAACATGCAGAGATGTATATAACTCCTTTATTACAGAAATATAATGTCAGATGGGTCACAGGATAGGGCCACATCACTCCTTTATTACAGAAATATAATGTCAGATGGGTTACAGGATAGGGCCACATCACTGCACATCAAACAGTTTGTTCCTTTATCACATAATCAATACATTTAATCAAAAATCACTTTTAACATCTGGTTATTTCTCATTGTTAAATTGCAGCCATAAAGTGGCAGTTAGTAAAATTAGTAGTACTGTTAGTATCATATAGTATTGCTTCAACGTTAATAACAGCGTAGGACGGCACATCTCAGCTTGCTAATCAGACTGTAAATTGATCAGTGTGTAAGATAATCAGTGTTTAAAATAATCAGAGTGTAAATTAATCAGTGTGTAAGATAATCAGTGTTTAAAATAATCAGAGTGTAAATTAATCAGTGTGTAAAGTAATCAGTGTTTAAAATAATCAGAGTGTGAAATAATCAGAGTGTGAAATAATCAGTGTTTAAAATGGTCAGTATAAAATACACAGTGTGTAAAATAATCAGAGAGTAGATTATCAGTGTTCAAAAGAATCAGTGCACAAGTAATCAGTATTTAAAATAATCAGAGTGTAAAATAATCAGTATTTAAAATAATCAGAGTGTAAAATAATCAGTTTTTAAAATAATCAGTTTTTAAAATAATCAGAGTGTAAAATAATCAGAGTGTAAAATAATCAGTGTTTAAAATAATCAGAGTGTAAAATAATCAGTTTTTAAAATAATCAGAGTGTAAAATAATCAGAGTGTAAAATAATCAGTGTTTAAAATAATCAGAGTGTAAATTAATCAGTGTGTAAAGTAATCAGTGTTTAAAATAATCAGAGTGTGAAATAATCAGTGTTTAAAATGGTCAGTATAAAATACACAGTGTGTAAAAATAATCAGAGAGTAGATTATCAGTGTTCAAAAGAATCAGTGCACAAATAATCAGTATTTAAAATAATCAGAGTGTAAAATAATCAGTGTAAAATAATCAATGTAAAATAATCAGTGTAAAATAATCAGTGTTTAAAATAATCAGAGTGTAAAATAATCAGTGTTTAAAATAATCAGTGTAAAATAATCAGAGTGTAAAATAATCCGAGTGTAAAATAATCAGAGTGTAAAATAATCAGAGTGTAAAATAATCAGAGTGTAAAATAATCAGTGTAAAATAATCAGTGTTTAAAATAATCAGAGTGTAAAATAATCAGAGTGTAAAATAATCAGTGTAAAATAATCAGTGTTTAAAATAATCAGAGTGTAAAATAATCAGTATTTAAAATAATCAGTTTTTAAAATAATCAGTATTTAAAATAATCAGTTTTTAAAATAATCAGTATTTAAAATAATCAGAGTGTAAAATAATCAGTGTTTAAAATAATCAGTTTTTAAAATAATCAGTATTTAAAATAATCAGTTTTTAAAATAATCAGTATTTAAAATAATCAGAGTGTAAAATAATCAGTTTTTAAAATAATCAGAGTGTAAAATCACCAGTGTGTAAATAATCAGCATGTAAAATAATCAGTGTTTAAAATATTCAGTGTGTAAAATAATCAGCTTGTAAAACAGAGTGTAAAGTAATCAGTGTTTAAAATATCGTGTTTAAATAATCGGTGTGTAAAACAGAGTGTAAAGTAATCAGTGTTTAAAATATCGTGTTTAAATAATCGGTGTTTAAAATAATCAGTTTGTAAAATGCTGCAGTCTATGGCTGGAGCACAGAACATGTCTGTGGCAGTTTGAAGAAACCGACTGGCACTGAATCAA
Organism: Chanos chanos; assembly: GCF_902362185.1. Classification (NCBI taxonomy): domain Eukaryota; kingdom Metazoa; phylum Chordata; class Actinopteri; order Gonorynchiformes; family Chanidae; genus Chanos; species Chanos chanos. The sequence goes on along the minus strand of NC_044501.1, from coordinate 48,347,394 downwards.
CTCATAGCTCACACTGGACCAGTCCGAAAACCTCAGGCCACCACACTGGACCAGTCCGAAAACCTCAGGCCTCTCACACTGGACCAGTCTGAAAACAGGCCTCTCACACTGGACCAGTCTGAAAACAGGCCTCTCACACTGGACCAGTCTGAAAACCTCAGGCCTCTCACACTGGACCAGTCTGAAAACCTTAGGCCTTCTCTGAACTTCCTCTTCTTTCTCTCTTCCTTTTTTTCTTCTGTTTTTTTTTCCCTCTTTTTGCTGACTGGAGAGAAGACATCAAATTTTTATTGTCGTCCTAGATGTTGCGTTTGGTGATTTTTCTTTCTTGCATAGAAACATAGCATGACGGACCACTGCTCTATTAGTCAGCCCTGTTACACAGCCTGTGACACAGTCGGGATGTGTCTATTAGTCAACCATGTTACACAGCCTGTGACACAGTCGGGATGTGTCTATTAGTCAACCATGTTACACAGCCTGTGACACAGTCGGGATGTGTCTATTAGTCAGCCCTGTTACACAGCCTGTGACACAGTCGGGATGTGTCTATTAGTCAGCCCTGTTACACAGTCTCTGACACAGTCGGGATGTGTCTATTAGTCAGCCCTGTTACACAGTCTCTGACACAGTCGGGATGTGTCTATTAGTCAGCCCTGTTACACGGTCTCTGACACAGTCGGGATGTGTCTATTAGTCAGCCCTGTTACACAGCCTGTGACACAGTCGGGATGTGTCTATTAGTCAGCCCTGTTAAACAGTCTCTGACACAGTCGGGATGTGTCTATTAGTCAACCATGTTACACAGCCTGTGACACAGTCGGGATGTGTCTATTAGTCAGCCCTGTTACACAGTCTCTGACACAGTCGGGATGTGTCTATTAGTCAGCCCTGTTACACAGCCTGTGACACAGTCGGGATGTGTCTATTAGTCAGCCCTGTTACACGGTCTCTGACACAGTCGGGATGTGTCTATTAGTCAGCCCTGTTACACAGCATGTGACACAGTCGGGATGTGTCTATTAGTCAGCCCTGTTACACGGTCTCTGACACAGTCGGGATGTGTCTATTAGTCAGCCCTGTTACACGGTCTCTGACACAGTCGGGATGTGTCTATTAGTCAGCCCTGTTACACGGCCTGTGACACAGTCGGGATGTGTCTATGGTTTTGGTTGCCGGTGCAAGGCTGTGGGCATAAGATATTACCACAGAATGGCTACGGTCCAAAGGGGCTGTCAGCATTGGCAACTTTGATCCCATCACTCACAGACCTGACTTTACATGAGAGATGAGCAGTCAGGGCTTTCATAGGTGGACACTGCTGACCAGTCGCTGAGCACTGATACTGTTTATTGATACTTTTTGTATCGATACCTAAATGAGCACAATCACTCTTTTGCAGTATGGGATATTAAGGTCTCGATCAGCCCGTCCCTGCGTTTATATGGGTCCGATAATCAGAGCTTGCGACTGTGTGACTGGCTGTGGCTTGTGGCTGTGATGGTTTAACTGGGCCTTTGGACGTAATGGAATGTGTGAAACAAATGAGCAGTTTGACTGCAGATTTGCCATCAGGGGCAATGGACTCTATCCATCAAACTGTACTGGTTATTATTTATTACAAACTGCACTGCTTATTATTTATTACAAACCCTACAGGTTATTATTTATTACAGACCTTACTGGTTATTAGTTAGAAACTGGAACACTGGAATAAGAAGAATTTCATTCATTCATTCATTCATTTTCAAAGATGCTTATATTAAGTAGCATTGTAGGGCGCTGGAGCCTGTCCCAGCACTCAGTGGGCAAAAGGCAGAGAATCACCCTGGCCAGGTTGCCAGTCCATCGCAGTGAGAGGAATTCACAAAAGGAAAATACTGCATAGGAGAAAAAAGTGGAAGTATTCAAACCACCAGAAGAATCTCTCTGTCTCTCTGTCTCTCTCTCTCTCCCTCTCTCTCTCCCTCTTTCACACAAACACACACACACACACACAAACCCTTACACAGCAACAGCTACAGTGACACACGTCACTGTGTAAGCACAACATCCCAGATAAACAGAGACAGGGAAAGGAAACAAGCTAGAGGACAGGAAACACACAGAGAGAGAGAGAGAGAGAGAGAGAGAGAACAGGAAAGAGAAAGAGAGAGAGAGAGAGAGAGAGAGAGAACAGGAAAGAGAGAAAGAGAAAAGGAAAGAGAGAGAGAGAGAGAGAGAGAGAGAGAGAGAGAACAGGAAAGAGAGAGAGAGAGAGGGGGAGGGAGAGAGGAGGAGAGAACAGGAAAGAGAGAGGGAGAGAGAAAGGGAAGGATAGAAAAACAGAGAGAAGAGGGCAGATCAGCAGTAAAGGTGTGGCAGGGGAGACACAGGTTAGGGTCAGGGTCAGGGTCAGGGTTAGGGTTAGGGTCTGATTGGGAGTCTATGATGTTAAGACGAGGGTTATGGGAGAGGAGATGGTAATCAGTGGAGGAATGTGGAGAGGTGTTCATGGTCTGCTGAAACGCTAAAACTCTCTGGTGATTAATGACTACAGCCCTCCTGTAATAGGCTCCAAAGGGAATGTCCCCAACCTGGGCTTTTTATAGAACAGCCCCAATACAGAGAGAGAGAGAGAGAGAGAGAGAGAGAGAGAGAGAGAGAGAGTGTGTATGTGTGTGTGTGTGAGAGAGAGAGAGAGTGTCTGTGTGTGTGTGTGAGAGAGAGAGAGTGTCTGTGTGTGTGTGTTTGAGAGAGAGAGAGAGAGTGTGTGTGTGTGTGTGTGTGTGCGTGTGAGAGAGAGAGATAGAGAGAGAGAGAGGACCCTATTACTCTACTCAGCTCACTAAAGTAGGTCTCACAGTGACTCTCTCTCTCTCCCTCTCTCTCTTTCTGTGTGTGTGTGCAAGCTACCCTCACTAAAGGAATCAGCGTTTTTTGACTACTGAATGTTCCCTCTCTCTCTCTCTCTCTCTCTCTCTCACACACACACACACACACACACACTGTAATAGTTTACCTCTGTTTTTCTCATAGTTCTTTTTGAAATGATGAATGCGTTTCTCTCTTCATTTGCGCACTCTGTCCCCTCTCTGCTGTAGCTGTAGAAGTGCAGATTGTTTCAAATCCATACAATGCACAGAACAGGTTTCCCAGGCCTGAGATGTGTCAGGGATTTAGACTTTTTTCAGGCCTGGGATCCATCAGGGCTTCAGACTTTTGCCAGTGAATTTGAGTGTGTCCTCTGGCAGAGGTGCTCCTGCTCTGTCCTTGTCTGTCTGTGAAGTGGTTCTGTTTTCATGGGCAGCGACTGGAGTGTGAGAGAGGAAAGAGACCATTTTAACCAGAAGGACCACTAGCCTCTCCAGTCTCTCACATCATTCACATCCATTTACACCATAGTCAATCACAGGCAGTACACACTCACACACCCTACGGTACATTTCAATTATATGAGGAAAATGACCACATGTTCCTCATGAAACTGTGTGTGTGTGTACGTGTGTGTGTCTGTGAAAGAGGGAGGTAATTCACGGCTGTATTTATTGGCAATACAACTGACATTTTTGTCATGGTTATAAAGCTAAAGGAATTGAGAGATAGAAAGGTAGAGAGAGACAGAGAGAGAGACAGACAGGGAGAGAAAGAAAGAGAGAGAGGGCCAGAGACAGACAGAAAGGGAGAGAAAGAAAGAGAGAGAGAGGGACAGAGACAGACAGACAGGGAGGGAGGTAAAGGGTGTGTCATATCTTGACTTCTCCATCCTCTCTGTGTTTGTGGTCGTACACGCTGGTTCTTTAGGGATGTGTCTCTGTGTTTGTGGTCGTATGTGTTGGTTCTTTAGGGATGTGTCTCTGTGTTTGTGGTCATATGCGCTGGTTCTTTAGGGATGTGTCTCTGTGTTTGTGGTCGTATGTGTTGGTTCTTTAGGGATGTGTCTCTGTGTTTGTGGTTGTATGCGTTGGTTCTTTAGGGATGTGTCTCTGTGTTTGTGGTCATATGCGCTGGTTCTTTAGGGATGTGTCTCTGTGTTTGTGGTCATACGCGTTGGTTCTTTAGGGATGTGTCTCTGTGTTTGTGGTCATACGCATTGGTTCTTTAGGGATGTGTCTCTGTGTTTGTGCCCGTATGTGTTGGTTCTTTAGGGATGTGTCTCTGTGTTTGTGCCCGTATGTGTTGGTTCTTTAGGGATGTGTCTCTGTGTTTGTGGTCGTATGTGTTGGTTCTTTAGGGATGTGTCTCTGTGTTTGTGGTCGTATGTGTTGGTCCTTTAGGGATGTGTCTCTGTGTTTGTGGTCGTATGTGTTGGTCCTTTAGGGATGTGTCTCTGTGTTTGTGGTTGTATGCGTTGGTTCTTTAGGGATGTGTCTCTGTGTTTGTGCCCGTATGTGTTGGTTCTTTAGGGATGTGTCTCTGTGTTTGTGGTCGTATGTGTTGGTCCTTTAGGGATGTGTCTCTGTGTTTGTGGTCGTATGTGTTGGTCCTTTAGGGATGTGTCTCTGTGTTTGTGGTTGTATGCGTTGGTTCTTTAGGGATGTGTCTCTGTGTTTGTGGTCGCACACGTTGGTTCTTTAGGGATGTGTCTCTGTGTTTGTGGTCATACACGCTGGTTCTTCAGGGATGTGTCTCTGTGTTTGTGGTCATACGTGTTGGTCCTTTAGGGATGTGTCTCTGTGTTTGTGGTCGTATGTGTTGGTTCTTTAGGGATGTGTCTCTGTGTTTGTGGTCATACGCGCTGGTTCTTTAGGGATGTGTCTCTGTGTTTGTAGTTGTATGCGTTGGTTCTTTAGGGATGTGTCTCTGTGTTTGTGGTCATACGTGTTGGTCCTTTAGGGATGTGTCTCTGTGTTTCTGTGGTCATACGCGCTGGTCGTTTAGGGATGTGTCTCTAAGCTCTTGCCAGGCCTCAGTCTTGTAGAGGGACTTTTTAACACACTGATTTGGAAGCTTACACTTGTAGAGTCGTGACCGCCACGCGTGCAGTGGCACATAAATTATGCATCCTCCTCCTCTGTTCCACACATTACATATTCCTCAGAGAGCCCAGCGGAGAGCATCCACGAATCCTATTACTATCCATTTGACTTTAAAACAACTTTGACTGTCTGTCTGTTTATGTGTGTATGTGTGTGTGTGTGTGTGTGTGTGTGTGTGTGTGTGTATGTGTGTGTGTGTGTGTGTGTGTATGTGTGTGTGTGTGTGTGTGTGTCTGTCTGTGTATGTGTGTGTGTGTGTGTGTGTGTGTGTGTGTGTATGTGTGTGTGTGTGTGTGTGTGTATGTGTGTGTGTGTGTGTGTGTGTTTGTGCAAGCCACACAGGTTATCCAGTAACAAAATATCTTGACTGTCTTCTTCCAAATACACATTTATCTTTGCACTCCCAGAGCTCTGCGCCCCAAACACAGAAATTCAAACAGATAAATGGCCCAGGCCTGTGCATGCAGCCGAGGAAGAGAATTCAGCGATGGATTAATTACCAACCAAGAACAAAAGCATCATGACTTCATTGTTTGTTTTTTCAGGCTTATTTTACATGATCTCCATATCTAAGAGAGGAGAGAGAGAGAGAGAGAGAGAGAGAGAGAGAGAGTATGTGTGTGTGTGTGTGAGAGAGAGAGAGAGAGAGAATCAGTAAAAGAGAGAGAGAGAGTGTGTGTGTGCGTGTGTGTGTGTGTGTGTGAGAGAGAGAGAGAGAGAGAGAGAGAGAGAGAGTGTGTGTGTGAGAGAGAGAAAATGAGTAAGAGAGAGATAGAAAGAGTGTGTGTGTGTGTGTGTGTGTGAGAGAGAGAGAGAGAGTGTGTGTGTGACAGAGAGAGAGAGAATGAGTAAGAGAGAGAGAGAGAGAGAGAGAAAGAGAGGGAGAGAGAGAGTGTGTACAAGAGAGAGTGTGTGTGTGTGAGAGAGAGAAAGAGAGAGAGAGAGAGTGTGCGTGAGAGAGAGAAAGAGAGAGAGTGTATATGTGTGTGTGTGTGTGTGTGTGTGTGTGAGAGAGAGAGAGAGAGAGAGAGAGAGAGCGAGAGAGAGAAGGAGAGAGAGAGAATGAGTAAAAGAGAGAGAGAGAGAGTGTGTGTGTGTGTGTGTGTGAGAGACAGAGAGAGAGAGAGAGAGAGAGAGAGAGAGAGAGAGTGTGTATAGAGGGATAAATGCCCATTTGCTGTTGTCTGAAATAACTGAGCTCTGCCACTCGGGCACCTTAGTCTGTCTCTGGGATTTTTTCGATTTCGTTCCTGATTTGTTTTGAGGGAAGTATTTGAAATGATGTGTGGTTTTTCTGATCAGAGAATCTGTGTCGTGTTTCCAGCCTGTCGGTCTGTCCTCAGGGCTCCTCGTCTCTAACCCATGCTATTGCTCTGTCCATTCCAAATGAAAACGGGCCGTTTACCCATGCTCCAACCACACAACATCCACACTCTTTTACTGTGCTACTCACACTATTCCTACTGAACTCTTAAAGCTCAGTCTACACCCCCCCTCTGTCCTCACCACACACCTCCCACACCTCCCACTACATATTCAACAGTATTTATACACTACATATACAACAACATATAAACACTACACATACATCAACATAAAAACACTACATATACAACAACATACAAACACTACACATACATCAACATAAAAACACTACATATACAACACCATACAAACACTACACATACAACAACACATAAACACTACATATACAACAACATAAAAACACTACATATACAACAACATAAAAACACTACATATACAACATAAAAACACTACACATACAACAACACATAAACACTACATATACAACAACATAAAAACACTACATATACAACAACATAAAAACACT
>NC_044501.1:48333084-48335584 GCF_902362185.1 Chanos chanos | reverse complement strand
TTTGAGAAGAGATTAAGGCCCAGATTAAAATATATTGACTTTATGTTTGAGAAGAGTTTAAAGACCAGATCAAAACATCTCATCTCTGGGTTTTGCGAAGAGATTTAGGCCCAGATTAACACGTGCTGTCTGGAATTCTGGATTTTTAGGACCATAATGGTTGCTGTTGTTGTTGATTACCATTTGCATGTAAGAGGAAGAATGCATTATTCAACAGAGAAACAACTCAATATAAACAGATTAAAATTTGAACATTAGAAAGAGAGAGCGAGAGAGAGAGAGAGAGAGAGAGAGAGAGAGAGAGAGAGAGTAGTTCTCAGAGGGAATTGAAAATGTAACCCAGTTTCAGGACTTCTCCCCTCTGTGAGAAAAACACAAAACCACTAAACCACTTTGGAGCATGGAAACAGGGAGACATTCTCTGCACTGTTCACGTTCTTATTTCTAGCAAAACAGTTCACCGTAGACCAGACATTAAAAGTGGACCTCAAACCAGTAAATAACTCTGAACCATAAACCAATCATTAACACTGAACCTCCCACCAGTCACTAACACTGAACCATGAACCAGTCACTAACACTGAGCCATAAACCAGTCACTAACACTTAACCATGAACCAGTCACTAACACTGAGCCATAAACCAGTCACTAACACTTAACCATAAATCAGTCATTAACACCGGACCATAAACCAGTCACTAACACTGAGCCACAAACCAGTCATCAACACTGAACCTCACACCAGTCACTAACACTGAACCATGAACCAGTCACTAACACTGAACCATAAACCAGTCACTAACACTGAACCATAAACCAGTCATCAACACTGAACCTCCCACCAGTCACTAACACTGAACCATGAACCAGTCACTAACACTGAACCATAAACCAGTCACTAACACTTAACCATAAATCAGTCATTAACACCGGACCATAAACCAGTCACTAACACTGAGCCACAAACCAGTCACTAACACTGAACCATAAACCAGTCACTAACACTGAACCACGAACCAGTCATTAACACTGAACCTCCCACCAGTCACTAACACTGAACCATGAACCAGTCACTAACACTGAACCATAAACCAGTCACTAACACCAGACCATAAACTAGTCACTAACACCAGACCATAAACTAGTCACTAACACCAGACCATAGACTAGTCACTAACACCAGACCATAAACTAGTCACTAACACCAGACCATAGACTAGTCACTAACACTGTACAGAGGTGTTTTACTGAGCATCTCTTTACCCTCTTAAAGCAATTCTTTATAGTTTATAGAACTGCCTGTCTGCAGAGCCCTGCTGCTGCACCAGTCACGTTATGCCGGAACGCTTAACATTCTAGAACCTTCAATGAAATGTTAATGTTTTCAAAGCAAGAAGGTCAGTCAAGGGAAACACTGTGTTAAGGTAGCAGTGTGTGTAGTGTATGTGTTAAGGTATCTGTGTAGTGTGTGTTAAGGTATCAGTGTGTGTGTACTGTGTGTTAAGGTATCAGTGTGTGTAATGTGTGTTATGGTATCAGTGTGTGTTAAGGTATCAGTGTGTGCAGTGTATGTGTTAAGGTATCTGTGTAGTGTGTGTACTGTGTGTTAAGGTATCAGTGTGTGTGTTAAGGTATCAGTGTGTGTAGTGTATGTGTTAAAGTATCTGTGTGGTGTGTGTTAAGGTGTCAGTGTGTGTAATGTGTGTTATGGTATCAGTGTGTGTAGTGTGTGCTGAGGTATCAGTGTGTGTACTGTATGTGTTAAGGTATCAGTGTGTGTAATGTGCGTTATGGTATCAGCGTGTGCAGTGTGTGTGTTAAGGTATGGGATTGCAGTCCTGCTGTATAACACTGCTGTTGTGTCCTTGATCTAAAGACACTTTAACTCAATAAGCTTCACCAGACGCTCTGTACCATGGCCCACAGTCCATTCCAACCAATCAGAGTCTCCTTAGCAAATAACAGACCAATTTATATATCTAATTTAAATATGTAATTCTAGTCAAAGACATTTCTACTCAAACTGTCTGTGTTTAAAACCTGGTGCTGTCTGGAGAGGAGCAGGGCGACAGTGTCGTTTGTTTGTCTGTACTGAAGCCAGGCCATGCTAAAGAGTGAGACAGTCAGAGATGTTCAATAAACACTTCATTTACTCAGAGATGCTCTCCCCTGTCTGCTACTATAAACAGAATGCATGAAGATGTATCAGCGCATGATTGGCAGCCTGATAGAGATTTCCACTTACACGAGTAAGAGGCTGCCGGCGTTCAAACGAAGCTGAATGAGGAAAAAGTGAAGATTCTCTTCGTATGCATTTCTTCACTCACCTGTGGGCTGGAAATGTCCATGCTGTACCAAACTCTCATACATATTTTACCTTTGGCTTTGGCTTCATCGGCCAAATCAGTGTAACCAAGTGTAACCAAGGGGAGTTTCATCTGTGCTTTCAAAATTCAAGTTCAAAAAGGCTATTTAATAACTGTCTTTATAGACTCTGTG
>NC_044501.1:48323084-48325584 GCF_902362185.1 Chanos chanos | reverse complement strand
TCTACCTCTCATTCCGACCGTCTGAAGAATCAGAACTGACACATTTTCACGCTCAAGCCGCCACAGAACCCAACACACTCTGGACCGCAAAAAACAAAAAAAAAAAAAAGAAAATTTCAGGTTTACCACTTCAAAAAAACTAACTTCAAGTTACCACTTCTGTGTCACTTGAATAATGCACTCACAGTAAACAAAGCTTGCATGTTTGCAAGCTCGCTCACACACACACACACACACACACACACACACACACACTAACATACACAGCAGAACTCCAGGTCCGACAGTAGATGATATATTCATCAGAGCCATATGCCCTGCCTGCCCCAGCCGTGTGCTAAGTGTGTCAGTGTGTGGAAATGCTGTCTGTCTCTCGTGTGTTAAATGTGTCAGTGTGTGGAAATGCTGTCTGTCTGTCATGTGTTAAATGTGTCAGTGTGTGGAAATGCTGTCTGTCTGTCATGTGTTAAATGTGTCAGTGTGTGGAAATGCTGTCTGTCTGTCATGTGTTAAGTGTGTCAGTGTGTGGAAATGCTGTCTGTCTCTCGTGTGTTAAATGTGTCAGTGTGTGGAAATGCTGTCTGTCTCTCGTGTGTTAAATGTGTCAGTGTGTGGAAATGCTGTCTGTCTGTCATGTGTTAAATGTGTCAGTGTGTGGAAATGCTGTCTGTCTGTCATGTGTTAAATGTGTCAGTGTGTGGAAATGCTGTCTGTCTGTCATGTGTTAAATGTGTCAGTGTGTGGAAATGCTGTCTGTCTGTCGTGTGTTAAATGTGTCAGTGTGTGGAAATGCTGTCTGTCTGTCATGTGTTAAGTGTGTCAGTGTGTGGAAATGCTGTCTATCTCTCGTGTGTTAAATATGTCCGTGTGTGGAAATGCTGTCTGTCTGTCATGTGTTAAATGTGTCTGTGTGTGGAAATGCTGTCTGTCTGTCATGTGTTAAGTGTGTCAGTGTGTGGAAATGCTGTCTGTCTGTCTGTCTGCCTGTCTGTCTGTTGTTAAAGAGCAGTCCCATCCACCCACTGTCTCCTGTCTCCCCATTCTAGCCCCAGCACCGCAGGTGGTAAAGCCAGTGTAAAAAGCACATTAAAAATTGTATTAGCCACTTGGTCAAGGAAGATTTCAGATTTGAGTCCCAACAAAACTAAGAATATTTTCACAATGTCTCCACAGGACTAGTCCTGATTCTATCAAATCCAGCGAACGTAGGTTCAGAGCCCCTGCAGCGTGGCGCTGGCAGCCTGTCGGAGGCTCTGATGAAGGCATCAGTAATTAGTGTGAGATACCAAAGGAGCTGAGGTCACTTCCAACTAGACCAGAACACAGGGGGTCAAGGGTGGGGTTCTGCAGGAAAACTCTGTCATAGAAACATCTCTGGAACATTCCAGTGGGTTCAGTGTGTGTGTGTGTGTGTGTGTGTGTGTGTGTGTGTGTGTGTTTGTGTGTTCAGTAAAAGAGGAATGCAGTGCCTCCAGACCAAGCAGAAATCAGGAGACACTGAGACATCAGGGGCTGTAGAAGTGTCGTCAAGGTGATCAGAGAAATTTCTCAGAGAAAGCTGTCACAAGACGCTCCTGTGATGTTGAGCTGTGTGTGTGTGCGTGTGTGTGTGTGTGTGTGTGTGGGCTGTGTGTGGATGTTGATCTCAGAACTCAAAGTCCTCTGTAAAAGTGTAACGTGTGGGTGTCATTTTCCCTTTGAGATGAATTCTCCCATTTTTACGGAGGGAAATAAATTGACTATAGCTCCCACCTTAAACGCGGTGAGGATGATGACAGAAAAGTTGCTAAACTTGCGAAGCATGAGCCGTCTGAACCAGATTTCTCAAAACAAGGGAAAGAAGAGTTAAACTTAGTAAAGAGTTTGATCACAGAAAACATGTTAATCATTCGTTTTAGGTGACAAATGTTGTCACCTCCAATTCGTCAAGAATCTGACTCTGACGCCAGCCCCTGAGACCGAGAGTGAAGACGTGATAATGCCCACAGAAACGACAACATTAATACTGATAATAACAATCACGTTTGCAGATGTTTTGTGGGTGAATGGCTGCCAAATAGAATAACATTCACAGAAACAAAGATGTCATGCAATAGTTTGTTTAGCATGTTTGTTTTGTTCACGGTCTGATTTTGAGCTGTGACTGGTTCTTTTACAAAAGTTGTGTGGGGAGATGTACCAGCACACACATAACCTCTGTAGGTGTTTGTCAGTGAAGCGAGTGCTGTTTCCAGAATGTTCCGCTGCTGTTGATTTGTTGAGTGATTTAGTGCTCCCTAACTCCTAGCCAATCTCCTCGCAATATGGCTAAATCAATACGTCACTTGACGAATGTTCCCGCTGACAAACGACGTGACGGAAATCGACTAAAACCATTTGCTGGTCTCCCCTTTAACAATTCATTTGTAGTTTGAGATGCTTGGCTGGTGCTCGGGCAGGAGAGGAGGATCTGTCTCTGTGAGGGACACTGGCCTGTGGAACCTGGGCCCGTGGTACAACA
>NC_044501.1:48300584-48315584 GCF_902362185.1 Chanos chanos | reverse complement strand
TATACATAGTCTCTCTGACTTACGGGGAGTGTGACTGAGTGACTGCCTGAGAATCGGAGCACTTCAAACATATTATTGCCACTGCAACCACAACTAACGCAAAACTTAGCTGAGAACTGAGAAGCATACTAGAAATCCAGATTTCTCAGTTATCTGGGAACCATTAAGACACACAAACTGGAGAGGAATTAGCAATATTCTCATCAGATAAATATAGAAACATTCTCACCGGATACAGAGGCACACGTTCCTGTTGTTCAGAGTTAGGACCATTCCTACTGGACATAGCTGACTGTCAGTCCAATAAGTGTCATTCAGTTACCTGTGAAAATCTGGCCCATGTTATAAATGACTGTATAACCCTAATACTTGTCTGGTTATACACCATTAATACCCTGATGTTTCATGATGTGTCTCTGTGCTTCATGGCATACTCCCATGTTTTATAGCATAGGGTTAGGGTTAGCCTCATAATTCACTTCATAATTCTGGACTTTGGTGAACCAGACAAATGAACTGCAGCCAACTGTCCAAACATCTCACTGAACACAGCAAATTATACATCATCTTACTGAACACAGCAAATTATACATCATCTTACTGAACACAAAAAATTCTACATCATTTTACTGAACACAGCGAATTACACATATTTTTACTGAACACAGCAAATTACACATCATTTTACTGAACACAGCCAATTCTGCATCATTTTACTGAACACAGCAAATTATACATCATTTTTACTGAACACAGCAAATTATACATCATTTTACTAAACACAGCGAATTATACATCATCTTACTGAACACAGCAAATTACACATCATTTTACTGAACACAGCAAATTATGCATCATTTTACTGAACACAGCAAATTACACATCATTTTATTTAACATAATGGATTTGTCACAGCCTGCACCTCCATTTTGGACTTTTAGTTTGACATGTCTTTGTGCGCCTGTTCTGTGTCTGTCTCCGCCCCTCACCTGTTCCTGTTTGTCTCCTTATTAACCTCGTTTCCCCCCTTGTTAATTTTATCCAATCATGTTTGCCCTGTTTAGTTTTCCTCTTGTATTTTAGCCCTCGTGTTTCCCCTGTCCATTGTCTATCGTTGTTTGTGTTTTGAGTACTCTGTTATGCTGCACCTTTTTGTTATCGGGTTTTGTTCCAGTTTGTACTTGTATTTTGATCTTCATTGTAAGTAAAGTCCTCTGTTTTGTCACCTTCATCATCGTGTCTTTGCACTTGGGTCCTGCACCACACCACCAGCGTGACATCAGTATACCACCAGCGTGACAGGATTAAAAGCCATTTATCTGAATGTAGTGGATCGAATGCATTTTTGAATGCAAGTGACTGCCAATGATGGAACAAATCCAACCCAGCAAACTTAAAATGTACAGGTTGTTGAAACTGACTGGCATTTGACACTAAATGTGGAGTAAACTTTACTCAAGTGAACAAATTCTGCTGATTTTCCTAATGTAGAATTCACACCTGACTTATTCACCCCCAGTAATATTATTATGACTGACCTGTGTTTGTATGACCAACCTGTGTCTTTCACAATTACATTTACTCTGGTGAGTGTCCATTGTGCTAGTATGAAGGTGTATAATCCACAGTTAACACTGTCAGAGTTAATATAACACTGTAAAGTTTGTTTTGGGTGTTAGCCTACATTTTACAACCAAATTAAATGTGATGCATTTCCCAAAACAAACTGACTGCACGCAGTATACCTGGGCCTGAGGGTTGTAATCCCTCACTGACATGAAGACCATATCTCAACAAACAAGTAAAACTATGAAATCTGCCAAAGTGTATTTTTACACCAAAAAACAAGCGTAATGTCTGTGGTACTTTTGTGTTAACCGACTGATCCAAGGAATAAACAATAGTCTGTTCTGGACTGTAAAGTATTAAAACTGTCCTCTGTCCAGGATCCATTTTGAAGTAAGAGTTGCTTTTGCCATTATCTGGTCATAATAAACGACCAAAAAGCTCTGTGCTATATACTGAGAACAAAATGCCTTTTGAATCACAGACTGGGTCTCCAGGTGTCTTTCTCAGTGAAGGGCTGTATGCTGACAGTCTCCAGAGCTCGTCCCTGGGACACGGGCCGTTGTGGGGTCTCTTTCCTTTGTGTGTTAAAATCAGGAGCTCTCTGGTGCTCAAGTCTTGCCCAGCAGGCTATCGGATGCCCCAGAACTTTCCCTGCCTGTCAGAGAGAGAGAGAGACAGACAGAGAAAGAGTGAGAGAGAGAGAGACAGAGAGGGAGAGAGAGAGACAGAGACAGAGAGGGAGAGTGAGATGGGGGGAGAGAGAGAGAGAGGGAAGAGGGAGAGAGAGAGAAAGAGAGAGAGAGAGAAATCCAGGGACAGTAAAGTGGACAGCTGACAATCTTCTTTTTCTCCAGCACTTTCCTCATATCTCCTCCCCCTCTCTCCTCCCCCAGTGACAGGCCCGGGTTCATCTGTCCTGTTCCCTGACACACACACACACCATACACACACACTCACACACACAGAGACACGCGCACACACACACACATCACGCACCACCCCTTCCACACACACATCATGCACATATGCACACACACATCGTACACGCACAGACACACACATCATACACACACAGACACAAACATGCGCAGACACACACACACCTGCACACACACAGACACGGGTAGGGAGGAGCAGACTCCTGGGCCACTGAGGTAAGCTCCCTGTCTCTTTCTTCGAGGTTTGGAGTTAATCTCACACATGGTTTGCTCACATTCTCTGAGTGCAGCTCTGCTCACTGAAAAGAGAGTTTTGTGATATGTGAAACATCTGTGTGGTCAGGTCTATTCATCTGTCTGTTTGAATGAATTCTCCACACCTTGACTCCCCCAATCAATACTGAGCGTTCTGTAAAAATGCTTAACGGTCAGAGACCAGTAGAAAAAGCATTGTTTAGCTTTAGACTCATTCAGCTTTAACTACAATGTACAGTATACACAGTCTTTTAATGAAATAAGCTTTATTGGATGGTGTGAATGACCAGGACAAAAAAAATTGAACGTTTTAACTCTAATCTGGTGAAATTGCACTTTGTGCATAGGGACATCTGTTTACCTCACACCTGACCAAATTCCTGTTCCACTGAGCAACCCTGGATTATCAGTCCATTTGAGAAAAGGTTTGTGGACGTGACTAAAAGCCTTTGAACATTACGTTAAAAACTCATATTTACCGAAGATGTCAGCCGCATACATTTACATGTGTGCACGGATTTAACCCCTTCAGGGTAACCGTGGAAACGCTGTAAATGTGTTTTGCTCTGAACAAGCTGGGACACTTGTTTAAGTTTTCTCTTTTTCTTTTACTTTAAAGTGAAAAATTTGTCAGGATCATTTGTAAGATTGACTAAAATCTATCAAAAGATTTTAACAATATTTCATAATCTTCTTTGGAAAAGAAAGTCTTTTTTTTTTTTAAAGAGTCATTTAAAGAGAGTTGGGTTTTCTGGAACGACATCTGAGTGAAGTGGTGGCTAAACTAAGCCGTGTCCCCAGGCGCTTTCTCTCTCACACTAATTGAAAGAAATTTTTTTGTCTTTGCAGTGGCCTGTACAGTCATGTCCAGCCCGTGAGAAGCCACCTTCCCAACATCAAAGGGCGCACAGCGATGAGGAAACAAGGGCAGCAGGGTTGTGTTCTGTTTCTCACTGATTATAGCAGAGGTATTTATTACTCAAGGCCTTGGGCTCATATTGGCCCTCTGTGGTCAGTCTCCCATTGACGTGCTACACGGAAACACGGCGATCCATACGCTTCCGGTCGACATTCCCGCTTGGCTTTTAAGTGAGGAAGCTTGCTCTCATCTGAGGTGAGCTTCTTATGGAAACAAGCCTCAGATTCCCGTTAACCCTGGAATAAATTGATTTATCCAGCTCAATGCCCCCCCCCTCCCCCCACACACACACCTTTTCTTTTTCTACTTCATCAGGTCTGGAAAAGCGCAGATGTGAAGAGGGAAAAATGTTTTCATTTTTTCAGAATGCATAAAAAGAATTGTCTCATGACAACTCCACAACACGACTCACTGCATAATGAAAGGAAAGGAAAGGTAGGAGGACCAGTGGAGAAGACGTGAGAGCAGAGTGAGACAGTATCATCCTCTTCATAAAACTCTGTGTGTCTGTCTTAGGCCATAGAACCAAATCATCCATTACAAAAACCATATTCATGCCCGTCTGCCACGTTAATCATCTCCACAGCGGTAGAAGATGGAGATGTTAAACTCCATGGAGATGTTAAAACTTTATTCTTTCAGCATTTCTTTAAAACATTTCTTTACAGCGAGTCACTTTTCTCTCTGCAGTGTATGGATTTGTGTCGTATGATAATCCTTTCAGTTCAGGCTTGTTGGCTGTGGCGCTGAAGTTATTTCCACTTTCCTGCCATTGAATATTTGAGGAGCATCACCATCTACTGCTGCCCTGACCTCAACGCTGGGCTTTGTAACTGTTTGCTGCTGTTTTCCCTGTAAACTGGGTCACCTTTGAGACAGCCAAGCTTTTTTATTTGTATTTATTTCTTTATTTATTGATGTTCATCCTCATTTCTGTGTTTGTGAGGGAGAGAAAAGGTTTAGACCAGTGCGCTGAGAGAGAGTGAATGGTGTTAATTGACCTTTAATGTCTCTGTCCTTCACTGAGCATCGTTCAGTGCTGATACTCAGCCAGGCTGTCTGGTCTCCAGGCAGAGACAAGGCCCATGGTCTCTGGCATCACACAGTGCTCCTTGAAAAGTTGTGCTGCTTTTATGGGTAGACAAGCAGAACGAGAAGAATTTAATCAGGTTTAACGACAAAATCAAAGGAAAAAAAGTCACCAGAGTAAACAAGCCTCTCCCCTCCTGATCTCTATATGTTCATCATGATGTCAGAGAGCTCGCCATTTACCAGCAAGGACATCTCCATGGTGACGACCAGCGGTGGCTGAAGGTCGGTCTTGTCCAGACGTACATTGTTGACAGTATTTTTTCCAGCTGACCGAATAATGCATGTTAAGTGTTTTTTTGTTTTTTTTGGTTTGTTTGTTTGTTTTTTTTTATCTCAGATCAAAGACGTGGTCGGCTTTGTTCTATGAGTGTCTGAAGCTTGGCCTGTTTTCAAACGGCTGCTGCAGATGTCCAGTATCTCAGGGTTTAAGTTTGGCTTGAAAAAGGACAGCGGCCTCTTTTAGAAGAGAGGTTTCCGGTTTTCTCCCTCTCCTGACAGATTTAGGAGTGAAGGTCTCATTGTCTTCTTTACCCAAACCACCTGTGGAAAACTCTGTACTCTATCAAGACGACTGAAAGTCTCACAACAGCTCCTCACTGCACAGTCAGAATGGACAGTCTCAGGAACAAGGACAGAAAACTCCAGAAACCGACTCAAACCCTCCTCACACATTCACAACATGGATGAAAGAACACTCACTCTCCTAAGAAACCGTAAAACACATCCCACTTTCCTTAAGTCGGCATAACGTTTTCACTTCATCTTTTATAAAAAAAAAAACAGTCTTGTTTGCGCAGAGTAAGTAGATAAATTAATAAATAGTCTTTGAAATGATGAAATTACAGCCAAACTATAGTGCCGTCACTGGTGTCCAGGCCAAAAGGACAGGAAAGGTCACGGTAAAGGTGATTTGATCAAAGCCGCACAGGTCATTCATCAAACCACTGACACTGCGTTCAAGCCATAGTCTCTCATTGGTTTTTCATTAAGATGTCTCAATATCTAATCCGCCCCCCCCTCTCCCCCCCACCCCCACCCGCGTCCTTCCATCTTCTGACCTTTCAGTGATGACAATGTGATTCGGATTTCTGTCCAAAACACACGCCTCTTCCTTCAGATGGGGAACTTTCTAAAAACGTACGCGTTGCTTTTAAAATGCCTTCAGAACACCAAAACTGCATTCACCAACACTGCATTCACCAACCCTGCATTCTAACCATGCATACACTGCATTCACCAACCCTGCATTCACATCATGCATACACTGCATTCACCAACACTGCATTCACCAATACTGCATTCTATCCATGCATACACTGCATTCACCAACCCTGCATTCTAACCATGCATACACTGCATTCACCAACACTGCATTCTAACCATGCATATACTGCATTCACCAACACTGCATTCACCAACCCTGCATTCTAACCATGCATACACTGCATTCATCAACCCTGCATTCACATCATGCATACACTGCATTCACCAACACTGCATTCACCAACACTGCATTCTAACCATGCATACACTGCATTCACCAACACTGCATTCTTACCATGCATACACTGCATTCACCAACACTGCATTCCAGCCATGCATACACTGCATTTACCAACCCAGCA
The DNA here is from genome assembly GCF_902362185.1 of Chanos chanos. Classification (NCBI taxonomy): domain Eukaryota; kingdom Metazoa; phylum Chordata; class Actinopteri; order Gonorynchiformes; family Chanidae; genus Chanos; species Chanos chanos. Next base: position 48,309,186 of record NC_044501.1, on the reverse strand, counting down.
TTCTAACCATGCATACACTGCATTTACCAACACTGCATTCTAACCATGCATATACTGCATTTACCAACACTGCATTCTAACCACACCAAAACTGTGCTCTAACCGCACCAACACTGTATTCTAACCGCAATTACAGAAATAATTTCTCTCACACAAACTTTTAAGATTTTTAAAAACATCCTGAAAAAAAAAGAATCAAAAAGACTGAAAGGCGGTTCATTCTAAAAACAAAATTAAAAAAAAAATTAAAAATAGCACGCTAGAGGACCACGAGTTTCAGTAATAGTTTGAAACAAAATGTTGTAGCAGGCAAGACTACACTGCCTTCATGATCAACGACCAAACCAGTACGGAATGATCCATAACCAAACCAGTACTGAATGATCAACAACCAAACCAGTACGGAATGATCCATAACCAAACCAGTACAGAATGATCCATAACCGGACCAGTGCTGAATGATCAACAACCAAACCAGTACGGAATGATCCATAACCAAACCAGTACGGAATGATCCATAACCGGACCAGTGCTGAATGATCATTAATGTAAGTGGCTCTCATTAATCAGGCTATCTGCCCAGTGTGATAGAGCTGTAGTGTGGGGCTACCTATGAGCTGAGGTAAGAGGCAGCCAATGATGCGTCCTCCTCTGTCCTGATTGGATGAACAGACTGCCTGAGGACTGACTTGTGGGCTTTCGGCCGTAGCAGCCTACCCACCAGTGCTAAAGCCGCAAAGCTTGTCTCCATCCCAACTCGTGTGCTGGCAAAAAAACGGAGTGTGTGTTTGTGTTAAAAATAAACTGATTCCTGGCCTCCCCTCAGGCTGACATGAACGGAGGAGAGGTATTAAAAAAAAAGGAAAAAAAAAAAGAGAAAGACTTCTCCTCCGCAGCCAACCTCTCACCAGACCCACACACTCAAATAAATAAAACAAAAATATCTCCTCCAAAATAGCCTGCGTTTGTGTTTAATCCTACGCCCAGCTGCACTGCGGCGTGTTCGCTCTGCGGATTCTACTTATCATCTCTTTCAGACAGCTTTTCCTCAGGTTTCACTGAGTGACTCTGGCCTGTGCACACTGAATAAGAAACTGATCTGAATTCCTTATTCTCAAAGATTTCATGAATGCATATTCATTTTCAGCAAACCAGTTCTTGACCCTTCATCTTGCGGTATTCTTATGAATATGATATGTACAATGGATTTTCAACCCCAGTCAACCTGTCAAGATCACTACAAACCTTTTTGCACTCACAGTGAATATGTTGTTAGTATTAATATATAACATGTATGTGTGTGTGTGTGTTTGTGTTTGTCTTTGTCAGTGGTCTCACTGTGGGTCAGATTACAGCAGATTACAGATATTCTCCATGTCAGAAGTCACCCAGTTCAAAAGTCCATCTGGAGTTAAGAGCCAGGCCCTGGGACACGTCAGTGGAAAACAGTAACTGTTAAGACTCCAACCTGGGCTGTGTTTCATTTCCATTTCTGAAAGTCCACAGATTGTTCCTTGGCTGTTCTTGGACTAGGATAACAGGATATTCCTCAATGGTAAGAAGGAGGTGCAGGATGAGGAGGTGCTGGGCGGGAATGTGTTGAGTTCTGGAGCAGTGCTTGTTCAAACAGACAGACAGAAAGACAACTAACCCTTCAATTCAAACCCAACACTGTAACTCACCATAACAGCGACTGACAGAAGAGTGAGAGAAGAATGGCCTGACCCAACCCGGCACCTGTGGTCCGGCCGAAGACAGGTTCTGATCCGAGACTTGACTGACACTTCCAAAGAGTGCCTTTGGCAGCAGGAATGTTCTAGAGTTGGTCAGCGGAGAGGGAGAGGGCTTGGTCTTCCAGTCCGGATCAGCTTTGAGCAGTACACCGAGAAAGTCCTCCGGCTGCGTCTGCCTCCAAAACCAGAAATATTGATTTGATTTGATTTTTTTTAAAGAGGACTCAGGCTCCCCTGACGATCTGAGCGTCATTCTTCAAATCCCACACATCCAGTCAGAGAAAGAAAGAAGCGAATAAACAGAAATATAGATCAAATATAGCTCCAACCCAAATGATCAGAGGGCTGGACTCAGTGTGTCAAATAAAGAAAAATCTCACACACAGTGAAACCTACACCATCAGTGAACGATGAGAGTTTTATTAATGAGATGGTTTGAGTAGATGTGAAGAACACTGAAACTCAGTCTGAAACGTCAGTGTGCATGGAACTGCCCAGTGTTTAGAATACACAGTGATGAATCTGAAGATAAACTTCACTGATATCTCATGTTGTCTTTGGCACGGTAGGTGTGTGTGCGTGCACGTGTGTGTATGAGAGTGTGTGTGCACATGCGTGTGTGTGCGCACGCGTTTGTCAAACTCATCTCTGTATTGAATGCTGGGAGATGCAGGCTGCTGTTCTGAGTGGAGATCTGAGACATGATCCACATCAGGACATAACAGATGGTACAGACAAATTCATTTTGTCTGAAAACAAGAGTGAACTTCTAAAAATCAAAAGAACTAAGACCACAGTACAGGAGACAGTACAGACACTGAATCAAACACCTAAAAAACTGACTGAAAATGCAGACCCTGGGTGGACTAAATGTGGAATTCTCCAATGAATGTGAAATTCCGATTCCAGGTCCTATTCCAGCAAAGAACATCTCATTTTTTTCAGTCATTCCGACTGTCTGTAAGGACTGCTTACAAGGAAACACTTTCCCAAAGGCTAAGAGTGAAAATGAATAACTGATCTGATCCTCCAGTGGAAAACATACACCGTCAGACGCAGTTAGAGTTTTTACCTCGGAGTTACTCTACGTGCTGGAACACTTACGTGATTATAGTCACTCACAAGAGGGCGCTGTTCTTGAGCCTTCACTCAGTAACACAAGTGTGGAGTACATTAGCTTTGAAAAGTCTTTAAATAATACCAAATGAATCCCCTGGAGCCGCTGCCAGAGCCTGGCTGAATTTTACTGTGCATGAACCTTAAAACTGACGCTGCTCCGCAGGAACAAGCTCTTTAAAAGAAAGAAAAACAAACAAAAGAGAAAGAGCTCGAACGAGACGAAGTCAACAAAAGGCCTTGTGGCAACGAGAGTGAGTCTGTCGATTTGTTAAAATCAGCATCAGTTACCACCCTGTGCACAAAGCACTTATCACTGAGGGAGAGGGAGAGAGGGAGAGAGAGAGAGGGAGAGAGAGCAGTTAGAGAGGGAGAGAGGGAGAGAGAGAGAGAGAGAGAGAGCAGTTAGAGAGGGAGAGAGGGAGAGAGAGAGAGAGAGAGAGAGAGGGAGGGAGAGAGAGAGGGAGGGAGAGAGAGAGAGAGGGAGAGAGAGAGCAGTCAGCGAGAGAGAGAGGAAGGGAGGGAGAGAGAGAGAGAGAGCTGAGAGCATCAGCTGCCGGGTTCATTGAAAGCCATGGTGTTTGTGCTGCTGTGTAATTTCATCTTGTCGCAAAATAATTATTATTTATCCTCTGATTCAGCATCAACACACTAGGAAACAGCAAATGGGTTGGTCTAAAGATCTGGCATCCTGAGTGAGTGCAGATATGATGCTGTTTGGGTTGTGATACAGATCTGTGTGTGTTCTAATGATCGTATCCCAGGAGACCTGAAGGTGAATGGCCTTTGAACGTTGGTCTGTTCTTTATTGTTTCCTGCTTTTCTCTCTCCAGCTATCTGTACATTTCATCCATTTTTTTCTCTGACACACCTTATTTTCTCTATGCTTCTCTCTCTCTCTCTCTCTCTCTCTCTCTCTCGCTGACTGCTCTCTCTCTCTCTCTCACTCTCTCTCTCTCTCTCTCTCTCTCTCTCTCTCACGCACACACCTACAGTCTTCCCAACCCGCTCTTGCTGTCTCTCTGCATCACCCACTCCCTGTCTCTCTGCATCACCCACTCCCTGTCTCTCTGCATTCATTTAGTCTGTCTTTCTCACCGACCCTCTCAGCGTCCCCTGTGAGGAGACTCTGGACACGTGACACCCGTGTCCATATGTTGGTGATTATTGGTCGACTCAGAGAAGTCAAACGTGTGTGTGTTTGTGTGTGTCTGTGTGTGTTTGTGTGTGTCTGTGTGTGTCTGTGTGTGTTTGTGTGTGGACCGTTCAGTTTTGTGTTTTTTGCGTGATTTTCTTTGTGCTGAGGAGCCGTAACTCATACCAACGGCTAACACGTATAGGTCCACACACACACATACAAAAACACACACGCACACGCGCAAACACACGTGTAGATACCTGGCAGGGGAGATACCATGATGAAGAGGATGGTTCAGCCCGGGCGAGGCTCAGCACTCCGGCCGTGCTGACCAGGGCTTCGCCGCGTTTAGGTTCCAGTCCCAGCCGTCCTCCTTTCTGTGTGGGGTTTGCATGTTCTCCCCGTGTTTGCGTGGGATTCCTCCGGGTGCTCCGATTTCCTCCCACCACACAGACATGCATGCTAGGATTAATACTCCCGTCAGCGACCTCGACCAAGGCACGGGCAAAACGACCTGGAGTTGGTCCCCGGGCGCTGGCGGCAGTGGCTTCCCACTGCTCCTAGCTCGTAGTGTGTGAGTGTATGTGTGTATGTGTGTGTGTGTGTGTGAGTGTGTGCTCACTGGTGTTGGGATGGGTTAAATGCAGAGGCTGCATTTTACTGCTCACTGTGCGTGTGACACATAAAGCACTTCTTCTGGCGCGCACACACACACATGCACACACACACACACATCCAGAAAGAGAACATGAATTGAACGGTTCTGAATTTCATCCTAATAATTCAGGTGCGTGTAGAGAGTGTGCAGCGTGTAGAGTGACAGGTCTGCTGTGTCTCTAGTGTGTAACAGTGGATTTAATTAGCCAGAATGACAATATGATACATATCTATCTCTATCTCAGTCTATCACTTCATATTTCTCTCTCTCCTTCTCTCCTTCTATTTGTTTCTCTTCAAGTCCCTTTCCATATTTCTCTTGCTCACTCCAACACTGTATTTCTCTCTCTCTCTCACACACACACACACACAGATATTAAAAACACATAATACACAGTCCTCTCCTGTGCAGGGGGTGATATGATGTGAGTGGATGAGTGTGTGTGCGTTCAGAGGTGAGACCAGGACAGTGAGTGAGACATGCTCAGTTCAAGCCTGGTCTCACACGATCTGTCTGTTCCTCTCACATATCTACTGTACATTTCACCTTTTCACTCCAACACGGAATAGACCTCTTATTGTACGGGCACTTAGCCGAGTCAAGTACCACACAGTGCACCCCATACAACACACGCAACACCAAACAGACTCTGCCCAGTTTAATCACTGCCACTGCTCCAAAGTGCTTTGATGAATGTGCGTGTGTGTGTGTGTGTGTGTGTTTGAGTTATCTAAGGTCCTGGCCAGGGATGGAAATACTCCATTCATATCATACATGTTCACATACACAAATACACCTCCCTTTAATTTTCCGAAGCACATACACAAATACACGTCCCCCCCCCTTCACCTGCTGAGATGTACGATCGCCTCTCTCTTTCAGGAGATGCTTTCTCTCCTTTATGCCATCTTCCCCTCTCTCCTCCTCTCCTCTTGGCTCCTTTCAGGGAGGCCCACTCTCTCCACGACCAATCAGAGCTCAGCAGTCAGACTCCCAGTTCATGAGCTTCATATCCGTCATATCCCTCTGGGATCCATTAGGTTATGGAACACTCTGGAAAAATGGGAGGGGGTGAGGAGAGAGAGAGGGAGAGAGAGAGGAGAGGGGGGGTGAGACAGAGAGTGTGAGTGAGAGAGAGAAAGAGGGAAGAAGAGAGAGACAAAGAGAGGGAGGGAGGGTAAAGAGAGATGGAGTTTGCTCAGTGGATTAGGGGATCAATAGGATGGGGAAGCATTAAAATAGATGCAGTGGAATGTTGGAGGGGCAGTCACTTATTGATCTACAGATCTGGGACAGTCTACTAGATTAGAGGAGGGGATGGACGCACATGCACAGAAAACACCCACAGTCAGATACATACACACACAAACACACACACACACACACGCACACACACACGCACACGCACACACACACACGCACGCAGGTAGACACAAAGGTATGTTCAGGTATACAACTGAGCTGACACACTATGAAGGTGGTTTTGATATGGAAGAGCTACCAGTCATTTTCTTTACAGAATGTTTGTCTCCTGTTAAACGGGTGTGCCAGGAGGACAGGCTGTCTAAACAGACTGCCTGACGAAGAGAGCAGTCACAGACGACCACGGGAATAAAACATTACAAGTGGCCCCTCTCTGACACGGCACATATATAAAGGCAATAAAACCCACTTAAGCGTGTCGTTTAATAGATTTGTACAAACCCGTTTTAATGGGTTGCAGATTTAATTCTGCCTGGGTAGATCTATCACCTTGTAGACACGACGTGGATTGGGGGGGCGGGGGGGGGGGGGGGGGGGGGCGGGGGGGGGGGGGGGGGGGGGGGGGGCTAGTAACTCTTCAGATTTCATTTACATGCCCTGCTCCCTACGCCTCAGAAAAATGACAGCGTTTTCAGACGATCCCGGGGAGATTCCATTAGAGTGGAGAAGTGATATATAAAGAGAGAGCCAGCCACAGCCGGACTTCAGTTAGACATATCACGCGTCTTCATCTTGTAAACCTCAAATCAACTATTACAAGACATATAAATGTTTAAAGCATCTCATTAGGAAAAAAAGGCAAAGACAAATTCTCATTGTTTTATTGGACTCGTACTCAAGAGAGAATTCCCTGAGGTTTAAACCACGAGATATTTCACAGATTTTGTAAAGACAGTAATACTGCATTTGTGTGAGGCAATGAGAAAAACAAACAAACAAACAAACAAACAAACAATTAAATTCAGCAGAGTAAAATGGAAACAGAAGTCTTTCTCCAGGAACAGTGCTCTTTGTTTCTCTCCTTTCTCTCGCCTTCCTATTGCCACCATCATCTGTGATCATTTGTTCTGGTGTCAGCTAAAGGAGACATGCTAATTAGCTGTGTATTTGCAGACTCCATAGATGTGTGGAGGAGATATTGCTGTGCTTACACTGAGACCCATTAGCTGTGATGGTCCTTCAGAAAGTCGACTCTTTTCTAGTCCTCACAAACTCTCCCTCTCCATGGAGTTGTCATTACCACGCACACTCAACCCTATCATTGACAAATATTTGTATGCTAATTGTCTGTTTTCACACGGCGCTCTAATTAGCGCTGTTGTTGTGACATTATACATAGGCTAATAGGCCATGCAGCGCGCTCTGTAGGCAGTCCAACGAGCTAACGTAGGATCCAGTCACACACAGCATGGTTGTGCTGTAACCTTTTCCCTTATAAACACTCCAAACACCGGCAGCCCTTTGGCCAAGGTTAGCTTTGCTAATCGCTAATCGGCTATGTTTGTTCTGGCTTGTTGCGGTCTCGTCGGTTTTAATAGCATCTTGACTGGTGTGTGTGCAGAGTTTCCAGGGAGACTTGATCTAAATGATTTCTTGTTTTACACTGTTTTGGACTACTTTGTTGTCTTAATGGTACTCTCCCAACTCAGAAAAATATACATAATATAAATATAGATTCAGCTGAAAAATTCACATCACTAATTTGTGCCTGATTTCAGATGTGTTCTGGATCATCTCGTATCAAACAGTTCACAATTAGCTTTCTCTCTCTCTCTCTCTCTCTCTCTCTCTCTCTCCACTCCCAGACTCTTTCACCTAAAACAGTAGCGTGATTTCTCGACTCCGTAGGCTACTGTATTTTTATTTACTTTTCCTAGCAGTGATGAAATATCCATGGTACCAAAGGCCTACTGGCCTCAAGTTGAGATGAAATTAGATATCTATAATTTAGATCACACCTTGGAGAGAGTGGCAAACAAATCAAAAATTAACCTGATGGAAACTGGCTTCTGCCCTCTCAACTCACAATGCAAATGTGCCACAGAGAAGTCTCTGAGACCCTATATTATCAGGGAAAAATTCATATTCAACTGACACGCTTCACAGCTATAGAACAGTGTTGTATTTCTTTGCCTACCGAACTCACAGCTGGGTGAGCTTAGAAACACTTTTTGAGCCAACAGAACCACAATTAAGGTATAACTTCATCCCCCGAAACACACACACACACACACACACGCACGCACGCACACACAGAGAGTTTTATTTGAACTCACTGGCATACGGCAAGATGAGAGGGTGTGAGCTAGGCTGTGTTTAGGACACTACTGATTTCAAATTGTCTGCTGGACTCTCCAACATGAACTCAGCTACTTGAAGTTATTAAATTTTGGGGCTGCAATATAACCTGAGTGTTCTTGACACACTCTCAGACCAATATTAACAGATATTGCACAAGGGAAAAGCCACTTCCTCCAAGGAGCTTCGGCGAGAGCGAAAGAGAGAGGGAAATGGAAAAGAAAAATAAACCCTAAAATGATTACTGGGAATGTTAACAGAGATACCAGGCAGAATCAGAGGTGGGGGTAGTTTTGATTCATTCCTGTGTGTTATCAGGAATAGGTTTGGGTCATTATGACCTCACAAGTCAGCGGGGAAACCCAGTAGATGTAAATGGCGAGGTTAAGACGACTA
>NC_044501.1:48283084-48295584 GCF_902362185.1 Chanos chanos | reverse complement strand
AACTCTACAGTATTACCAACAGTGTAAAACTCTACAGTATTACCAACAGTGTAAAACTCTATAATATTACCAACAGTGTAAAACTCTATAACATTACCAACAGTGTAAAACTCTACAGTATTACCAACAGTGTAAAACACTATAACATCACCAGCCATATCAAACACTATAACATTACCAACAGTGTAAAACTCTATAATATTACCAACAGTGTAAAACTCTACAGTATTACCAACAGTGTAAAACTCTATAACATTACCAGCAGTGTAAAACTCTACAGTATTACCAACAGTGTAAAACTCTACAACATTATCAACAGTGTAAAACTCTATAACATTACCAACAGTGTAAAACTCTACAGTATTACCAACAGTGTAAAACTCTGTAACATTACCAACAGTGTAAAACTCTATAATATTACCAACAGTGTAAAACTCTATAACATTACCAACAGTGTAAAACTCTACAGTATTACCAACAGTGTAAAACTCTGTAACATCACCAGCCATATCAAACACTATAACATTACCAACAGTGTAAAACTCTATAACATTACCAACAGTGTAAAACTCTATAATATTACCAACAGTGTAAAACTCTACAGTATTACCAACAGTGTAAAACTCTACAGTATTACCAACAGTGTAAAACTCTATAATATTACCAACAGTGTAAAACTCTATAACATTACCAACAGTGTAAAACTCTACAGTATTACCAACAGTGTAAAACTCTATAATATTACCAACAGTGTAAAACTCTACAGTATTACCAACAGTGTAAAACTCTATAACATTACCAACAGTGTAAAACTCTATAACATTACCAACAGTGTAAAACTCTATAATATTACCAACAGTGTAAAACTCTATAATATTACCAACAGTGTAAAACTCTACAGTACTACCAACAGTGTAAAACTCTGTAACATTACCAACAGTGTAAAACTCTACAGTATTACCAACAGTGTAAAACTCTATAACATTACCAACAGTGTAAAACTCTGTAACATTACCAACAGTGTAAAACTCTATAATATTATCAACAGTGTAAAACTCTATAACATTACCAACAGTGTAAAACTCTACAGTATTACCAACAGTGTAACTCTATAATATTACCAACAGACAGATAGATAGATAGGTAGATAGATAGACAGATAGATAGATAATATTAGTATAACATTATCAACAGTGTAAAACTCTATAGTATTACCAACAGTGTGAAGCTCTAAAATATTACTGATAGATAGATAGATAGATAGATAGACTTATTATTAGAGTGTATTATTAAATAGGTTTATAAGAGAGATTGTTATTATTAGAGTGTATTATTATATAGGTTTATTAGAGAGATTATTATTACTGGAGTGTATTATTATATAGGTTTATAAGAGAGATTGTTATTATTGGAGTGTATTATTATATAGTTTTATTAGAGAGAATATTATTATTGGAGTGTATTATTATATAGTTTTATTAGAGAGACTGTTATTATTGGAGTTTATTATTATATAGGTTTATCAGAGAGATTATTATTAGAGTGTATAATTATATAGGTTTATCAGAGAGATTATTATTAGAGTGTATAATTATATAGGTTTATTAGAGAGATGAATATTATTTTAGTTGATTATTATATCGTTTTATTAGAGAGATTATTATTATTGTAGTTGATTATTATATAGTTTTATTAGAGAGACTGTTATTATTGGAGTTTATTATTATATAGGTTTATAAGAGAGATTATTATTAGAGTGTATAATTATATAGGTTTATTAGAGAGATTGTTATTATTAGAGTGTATTATTATATAGGTTTATTAGAGAGATTGTTATTATTGGAGTGTATTATTGTATAGGTTTATTAGAGGGATCCTTAGTTACAGTGTCTCTAAGGTACTTTGCTGTCTGATTTAACTGACAGATAAAGGATGAGTTTCCTTAGTGTGAATCCTGATGCATCAGATTCATGGAGCAATAAATAAGAGTGGTCTGACAGAGGAGGACACATACTGGCTGATGCTTCATTTGTAAAATATTGAAATATTGTCAGCTAAAGTCTAAAGAGCCAGAATGCACAGGCAGTGACTGACCACAGGCACTGGGGTAAATGTGATCACATTGTCTGCTCTTTGGCTGTCAGGCGGAGCGTGCTGGTATCTCCGTCTGTGCGAATGCTGGAAAAGTGGTGAGACAGCAGTGTAAAAAAGGAACTGTCTGTCATCTGGGTATAGAGATGGTCTCCACTCATCTGGCATTGTCACCTGAGAGAGACGACTGACAGGCCATTAATAAGCAGGCCGACCAGCTGCGGGCACCTCCTCGGAGGCAAACGGCGGTGGAGCGGCGCTACGTTGGCTCCTCTGTCCTCCGCGCACAGCCCCACAGACGTGACCACAGCGCCCAGAGAGAGCGAGAGAGAGAGAAAAACGCTGATGGCGCAGATTAGACGGAGAGAGGTGTGGTGGATGAATGAGTGGGGGAACAATCTGAGAATGACGGATGAGCTCCATTAACAGCATATGGTGATAGCCACTGTAGAGGGAATCCTCGTCACCACGGCGACTAATTATGACATCAAACTGTCATTATTTCTCTGGCATTACAGCTCCATTTTAAGAGGATGATCCCTAATCTAACATGTAAAGCTGTATTTGCATTTGTCTGTTAATAAGATTACACACACACACACACACACACACACACACACGACTTCATGCGCTTCAATGAGGAGATGACATTTATTGATTACTCAGACTTAAAGAGCCTTAATGAAACGTCCATTTGTGTGGAGAACACGAGTGGAGTTCTGTTTACTCAAAAGATGATCGTAAAATAAGAATCTTTTCACTTTCTCTTCTCAAAGGATCAAAAGGCTTCAATCCAGGACCCGTCCACATGACAACGGATTGTTTTCAAAGTGACGTTTTTCAAAAAGGTTCACATCCATACCACAATGTTTTGAGATCTCATCCTCGCCCACACGGAATTACAAAAACGAGTGAAAACACTGTAGTACGTATGCCAGGCCAATGAATGGCGCTGTAACTTTGCCACTCAAATATACAAACACCACAGAAGAACACCACGAGCCTGCGTACAAAGGCTTTCTTCTCCGGCGCGTTGGGTACAAACACAAGAAGAAGAGAAGAGGAGGGGCCGTGTCGTACTTGCCTTGTCTACACGGCGACGTAAGGGTTGTGTTTTCAAGAGATTCTACTTTGGAACCCATTTTCAAAAGTTTGCATTTTCAGGCCCCAAAAACCCCGCTGCCATGTGGACGAAAGGCCAAAAGGCAACAAAACTTTTCCGTTTTCGCAAAAACTCTGTTTTTACTGTCGTCGTGTGGATGGCCCCTTAGGCCTTAAGCAGTTTCATACCTGAACCCTAATGTCACACCTCTTTCTCTGCCTCCTTTATATTCGGCCAATCAGAGCCCACTTTACCTGATTGTCCAATCACCTGGTGATCTAATTATTGTTTACACCTGTCTCCAGTTTGTTTCCCCGCTGTGTCTTCGTGTTTATATATATTCCTGTGTTTTCCTATGTTATCTCAAAGTTTCTCATACTCTGGTGCGTTCGGTATGTGTGTTCAGGATGTGTTCGTGAGTCGCTGAGTTGCCATCAGGAGTTGGATTACTGTACACTGCACCTGGCCTGTCTTGTGACTGCTTTTACATGATGTTCTGGATCGAAATAAAGGTGGTTCTTGCGCATATATCCAGCATCTCTCTGTAACTGTGACATGTAACACTCCGTCAGTAATTCCAAAGGGTCTAGGGCTCCTAAAGTCAAATCGAATTTTGGATTCTCATATTCTGAACCTAAAATTTGTATTGGGTTAAACCTAAATGAATTGAACAACCTCAAACCCCAGCACTCACTTCCTGTTCAAATAATCTCCCTTTGTGTGCAAAAATTCAAATTCTGACCTCTGTTTAAACCCTCTAATCCCAGTTTCTTTACAAATCCTCTAATCCCAAAATCTTTACACGTTCTCAAATCTCAATCTCTGTGCAAAACCTCCAGTACCAACACTAGCCTAACATTCTCTAATCACCAAACTAACTCAATATCCCCTAATTCTAATCTTAATCCAAATCCTAACTGAAACAATGGTTTCAACATTATTTGACTGCTCTTTTTCTTTTGTAACCAAGTGATTCAGTTTGATGACCATAAACGTGTGGCAACTGGTTACTCTAGTAATTTGAAAACTTTGGTAAATGTTTCCCAGTGGGTTGATTTTAATATGACAGGCTTGTGAAATCTGGCATGATCGTGCTTTTTCGTTCAGTGGGACCCTGGCAGAGCGCTGCCCATTGTTGTTAAATGAGCGATGTAATTTTATACACCTGTGAATCTGTGTGAACTGCTTTTATAGCAGAAGCATGGAGATGTGGGGCAGGTCAGACAGGAAAGGAAGGAACATTTTTTCTGTTTACATAACGAAAACAACAATATCACTCAAGGCTTTTCCCTTCATTTTTACTCGTAGATTTGGTCTGAACTAGGCCCAAACCGATGCCCTTCTGAATCATAAAAGTGGCAGTTTGTATCATAATTAAGACCTCAACTTCTACAGTTCTTACATTAAAAACACATCTACACCATCCTTTTCAAAGGTACATCCAGAGAACATGTGTAAGGGTGGGTATCCCTCTGCGGCGTGCCCAGTGAGTCTGTCTGTGTGCGGCATGTGTGAGAGTGGCCCCAAATAAACTGGCCTGAATTTATTTACTGAATCTAAGCTGAGTGAATTATAGATGAGCAGAGTGATTGAGATCTGCTTTACAGAGAGCTCCTGAGGGAGAGGACCAGCTTTAATGTGAACTAAGCTATTTAAGGAGTAGCTTAGCCCTATAGCAGGCAAAGCAGAAATGTAAATGCTTGCAAAAAAAAAAAGAAAAAAATCGTTTTGCAAAGTGGAGATACACGCATCCTGATAAGCAACAGCCTGAAAGGCTAAACGGGGGGCAGGCCAATCCGATACGTCCATGCCCTTAGTTTTAAACCCTCTCAGGGCCAGAGGGAGACAAAACCATGTCTGATAGAATGGACAAACTAGAGAGATAGACAACGTGAAGACAGAGAGAAATACAACACGAGGACAGAGAGAGAATGCTCAGTTTACATTTAGGCTCTGTGCATATCCACTGGTGATTAGGATGTGAAGACTCCAATAATTAAGCTTGTGCAGAATCATTCGGAATTCTAATGCGGCTTTGGCTTCCCAGGTGCTCATTCTGCATTCTGCCCGCCACACGCACGCAATGCGAGGGGCTTTTTGACTTCTAAGCGTTTATAGTCAGTCATTAGAGATTTTTAGATGAAGAGGAGAGTAATGGATGGAGTCTGACCTTTGCAGAGTGTCACTCTGCAATGAAGAGTTTAAATAAAGTCACTGTAACTATTGGACCAGAGTGTTTGTAGAACTCAGATTCTATCACTGCACATCCAGATTGTCCCTTCAAACGGTTACAATGTAACAGTGCTGCTGTCCTATGATTCAAATGTTTACAGTGTAACAGTGTAACTGTCCTCTGATTCAAAGGTTTACAACGTAACAGTGCAGCTGCCCTATGATTCAAATGTTTACAGTGTAACAGTGTAGCTGTCCTATGATTCAAATGTTTACAGTGTAACAGTGTAACTGTCCTCTGATTCAAATTGTTTACAGTGTAACAGTGTAACTGTGCTCTGATTGGTTTTTCGTAACCCTAACCCTAACCCTGTCCTCTGATTGGTTTTTAGTAACCCTAACCCTAGCCCTGTGCTCTGATTGGTTAACCCTAACCCTTTCTTGTAGCATGCTGAGCAATAACACTTGCCCCTCATATAAATTAACTTCAAACAAAATAAAACAAAACAAGATTCCTTAGAGGCAACATCTTTTTTCCCAGAAACTTTTGAGATAAAGAAGGGTCTTTAGGTAGCTACCCTCACCCGACTCTGTTAAGTGACTACCCTTTTTCTGCACAGGCAGGCTGTGGAGAATTTGGAAACCATTTGTTTTTTGATGTCTGTATTCATCCTGCCAGTAATGTTTGACTGAAAGAGTTGTATGTGTATGACTCTGTGTGTGTGTGTGTGTGTGTGTGTGTGTGTGTGTGTGTGTGTGTGTGTGTGCGCACGCATGGCAGATATCAGACCAGTGTGAGGTGGTGTCAGTCATGTACAGAGAGATGTCACTGTGGTCTACGCTTTTCTTCCTGTTTCGTGGGGAAACCTGTCTCATATACTGGGCACTGGTTAGCTTTGATTAAGCACTCAGAAACACTAAACTCCCCCAAAAGCAGAAAGTCACACAGATTCAGACCCGAACATGACACACAGGGAAGGACTTTATATAAAACCAGAGAAAATAAGGACAGAGAGAAATGAAGAGAAACTCCAGGAGGAGTGTATGAGACAGTATGTACTGCTTGTCTGTTACAAAAAAAAAAAAAAAAGATTTGATTCTTCTTCTCATTACCAAAGCTCTCTCTCTCTCTCTCTCTCTCTTTGAGCTTTTGAGTGAAAGCTGTGAGTTTATGTCTGCCAACAGACATCAGAGGTTTTTCTGCCTTCTATCCTAAGCAGTCATCCTAGTCTCCCCAGTCATCCCAGTCATCCCAGTCTCCCCAGTCACCCCAGCTCATATACACACTCTCACTTCTGACTCCACTGCTCAGTCAAACAGAAACACTCCCCCCTCCTCTCTCTCACACTCTCTCTCACACACTCACTCCCCCTCTCTCTCTCTCTCTCTCTCTCTCTCTCACACTCACACTCTCTCTCTCTTACTCTTGCTCACTCCCTCTCTCTCTCTCTCTCTCTCACACTCACTCTCTCTCTCTCACTCACTCTTACTCTCGCTCACTCCCTCTCTCTCTCTCTCTCTCTCTCTCTCTCTCTCTCTCTCTTACTCTCTCTTACTCTCACTCACTCCCCCTCTCTCTCTCTCCCTCTCTCTCCAAGCAGTATTCGTGGTCCTTGCCTTAAGGCCATAAAATGTCTTAGAGGTGGGCATTGGCATATTTAATAACAGCTAGCTCTGCTGTTTAACCTGTTTTTCATATGTCCAGGCACCTGTCCACTCTCTCTGCCTTCCCCTGATCAGTTCAGAAATGTCTGGTGTGTGAGTGGGTACACTCAGTATTCTCATACCTGTCCTACCTAGTGTGTGTGTGTGTGTGTGTGTGTGTGAGTGTGTATAGGTGTGTGTGCATGTGTGTGTGTGTGTGTGCGTGAGTGTGTATAGGTGTGTACGTGTGTGTGTCTCAGGAGAGGGGGATCTCTCTGGGGGACATCCTGACTGAGAAAGGGGGACAGTGGGGCTGAATCTAATCTAACCTGACAGGTGACTTCATATTTGTGCCAGTTCCTGAACTCAATCAGAGACACTGTGAAATTCCCCACTCAGACTGGCTGAGAGCACATTCATGCTCCAGCCACTGTGAGAGGAGGCAGACAGAATATGACTTTGGCCTGCTGCTGAGTGATCTCTCCCAGTGTGTGAGTGTGTGAATGCACTCACTGTCTTTCTCCCGCAGGCAAAGGGAGTCAAGGGTGACTTCTCTAATCTAGTGTGAGCTAATGACAGCAACAAAGAAAACCCACCTCTCCTCTCTTCTCCTCTCCTCTCCTCTTCTCTCCTCTCTGCTTTTCTCCTCTTCTCGCTTTTCTCCTCTCCTCTCCTCTCCTCTCCCCTCCTCTTCTCTCCTCTCCTTTCTTCTCTTCTCTTCTCTTCTCTTCTCTTCTCATATCTGTTTTTGAGTTTGGCAGCTCTGCAACGTAAATCACTTTCTTCAAATCTCCTAATTCTGTATTTCACAATTTCACAACAATGAATATTCAGTGATAATCCACGAATAAACATGTGCGCGCGCACACACACACACTCACACACACACACGCACGCTGACACACACACACACACTCACACACACACACACACACACACAGTCACACACACACACACACACATGCACGCACGGGCGCACACACACACACACACACACTCACACACACACACAGTCACACACACAGTCACACACACACACAGTCACACACACACACAGTCACACACACACATGCACAGAGAGAGAGAGAGTGAAAGAAAGAGGCATGTATAATAAGAATGATCTAATGGATTCATGGCTTGGGAAAATATGTAAATCTCCTTGTCCTTTAATCCATGCGGAATCCGAGGATGTGCGGCTGGCTGAGAGGACGAGAGGGAGCAGGACCGACAGAAATAAACTCCGCCAGCCAATGTGCGAGTCAGCAAACACACGAGGAAAACGATTTTCATAACGTATGTTGCAAATGTGGAGAGACAATAACCATCGTAATGCAGGGGTATGAGAGAGCCATGTGTGTTCATCCGTGAGTGTTCATTCTCACCTCATAACATGACTTCACCTGAATCCACACACACTTCCTGCACGTTCAGCTGATGGAATATCTGGGTTTTGGGTGTGTTCTATAATGTTCTATAATGCTTGAATGCTTTAAAGATTCATTACTCTGAGAGTGAGAGATGAAATGACTCTCTAATGACACAGTCAGGACCTCGGCAATCAGAACACTCCAGTGTCCACAGCAATGCTACAATTTGGATTCTAAACCATTCTTGTCAATGGCCAACTCATAAGAAAAACAAATTCTATTAAAGATGTGTTGCTCCTCTCCTCTGAAGTGAGGGGAACAGCTTCACGGGGCCTTCAGACCCGATCATGCATAGTAATCATAAGGTCCACTCTGTCACATAATAATCATAAAGGCTACTCTATGAGCAATCTCCCTGCTCTCATTGTCAAACAGTGTAGAAACCATAGGCTCATTTTGTGTGTCAGGGTCACTATGCTGGCCACACCACACCTGCTCTAAAGGTCACACACACGTTGGTATGCAGCTCCTGTCTGTGAAGAGTGTAACCTTGCCCCGAGAACCCTCAAATCTCGCCAAAGACGGACGAGGGCTCTCCATCGGCGAATCTGACGGCAGTCTCCCTCTCCTCCGTCGGACGTGAGAGAGCGGGTGACATGTTTGACAATGAAGAAGACAGTGACTGGGAGCAGGTAACCGCTGAACTTTTTTTTACGTGGACCCGAGGGAAAGAATCGTCTCTGTGATTTTAATGATTGCATCGCATCAAACTGTGAACAATATGCAGGCAAATAAACACCACTTTAAACAGAGGAAGAGAACAAAGATGTTAAACAGATGAATCCGGGCTGTCAGAGATTAGAGAGGTGTTTTGTGGACAGGTTAGATGCTTCCACACAATGCATAAAATTGTGACAAATTCATTAAATGGAGCAGAAAAATCTGAGAATGTGTTGAACATTCTTCTATCCTCTCACTGGGCCTTGATCTTTCTTTCTTTTTTATGACACACACCCACACATGTACACATACACACACACACACCCATAAACACACCCACACAAACACCTTGAGCACACAGATTGTCTGAATGAAGTGGATTGTGTGTGTGGAACAGCATTCATATTAGTGTTACCTCTCCTCTTCCTCAACAATTACACCACAAACAGAGATAAACGACAAACTGCTTGGCAAACCTTCCTCTCTCTCTCTCTCTCTCTCTCTCTCTCTCTCTCTCTCACACACACACACACACACACACACACACACACACATTCTAATGGACATACTCTGTTCACTCATAACAAACATATGACCATACAGTAAAATAATATTTAAGAGCAGAGAAATAGGTGTTTGATAAGATTGGAAGTCTTAGCCTGTCAGGGTCCGTCTGGATGGAACTAAACTTATACCTATATATCTCATGAACTGAAGTCTCCTCTCGCCAGACAGTCGTTTTTTTCGCGGATAGTAATAAAAGAGAGAGAGAGGGCGAAGGAGAGTCGTGTTTGTACAAATTGAAGATGGTGTCCCCGAAAGCCCATTACAGGTAGTGACAAGATGGTTTAACAGATGTCGGCGTAGCATGTCTCACCTATCGCCGTCTACACGCGTTATTTGGACAAACGCTCAAAAACCGCTCGCCCTAGCAGTTTCCTGTGTAACTTTGACCAAACGAAGTCAATGTCTGGCAAGCAGCAGCGGTGTGAAAGCGACGGATGCGGTTATATATGCGTAACTAATCAATCTGAAATGGATTGATCCTCATCCGACTAATCAAGCGCTAACCATACTGGGCTGCTGAGCATTCGCGTGCGCGTCGCCCGCTGAGTAGAGAGAACGAGCCTCCATTTAGTGTAGCGTGATTTTCTCGCCGGCCATCAAGTGGCTCGTTACGGAAATGCAGGTGTGTGTGTGTGTGTGTGTGTGTGAGCATCTCATAACGGTTCCCCTCTCTCTCTCTCTCTCGCTCGCTCGCTCTCTCTAGTGCGCTCACAGTCTCGCGCTCCCCATCCCTCTCCGGCTGCCACGAACGGCACAATTTGACGGCAGCATCCGCTGTCTGCTTCTGTCGAAAGAAAAGCTTCGCTCTCACTTTTCACACTCTCTTTAGCTCCCGTTCCTGCTCTCATTGTCTCCGTCGACAGCACGACTGAGGGCAGGTATTCTCTGACCTCTTTAACGAAAATTAAAATGTTATCCATTTCCGGGCGCTCCACAGACAAATAGCCACTTTTTTTTAAGGGAAGGGGGAACGCTATTTTATGGGAATTGATTTGGCTGTGTGATGTCCTTTCTCTTTGCAGTTCGTTTGGGGCCTGGGTTTGGAATAAGAAAGCATTGCTGTTTCTGGCTAGAGAGAAGGAAGATAATACTCCACTGGATTTCCTTGGATTTTGTTGTTTATTCTGGATGTCTTGGTAAGTGTTCCTTTATGCATCAGTCGTCGCGTAGGTCAGTTCTCTGTCAGAGTTTATGTAGTCTTGTTATTACGTCCCTTAATAATGTAATTCAACTTCACTTGTTTTTCTGTCATTAAATTACAGTTCACGAGGCTTTGCCACCGTCTGTCCGGATATGTAGTAAGTAGCATTTAAAGTTGTTCTCGCTTTGTGTTTGAAAGAATCCATCGCGACAGTTTGAGGACTTCATATGATTTGAGAAGTGAGAGATGGGTGTATTTCAGGTCTCACGATCAGTTTCTGTGTTTATTGCTATGCGCTCGAGGAAAGCGATAGCCCCACTCACGCGGCTGACTTCTTCCGAACGATTCCACTGCGCTGCAAGTCTGCGAGACACTGTAACACGTTTTCTCAAGGCTATAACGCGTCGATAAAGTATAACGTTTTTGGAAAGAAGTCTGTTTTGTGTTTCTGAATTATGCAATGTATTTATTGTGCATGTTGGCCTTATTGTTAACAAGACTAGTTAACGCGTTTGATGTCGTAATTCATGCCAGTATCTCACTGCACGAGCCTTTCGTCCAGTGTTTGTATTGCTATTCAGACATGAAGGCGTGATGAAGCTGGTTAAAAGTTGTCCAGTCTGGTAACAGAGAGTCTGTTATAGAACTGACAAGGCGCTGTGAGACTGTTGGACAATGCAGGTCTGAAGGTCTAAAGGTCTAAAAGTAGGTGTCTCTATCAGAGGCAGTGTGTGTGTGTGTGTGTGTGTGTGCGTGCCGACAGTTGGTGGGGGATTTGTGCTTGTTTGGAGACTTTTGCCTGACCCCCTGTTGTTCAACTGCAGAAATCTTGCCAGACATCTCCACCCACAAAAGAAAGAAAAAGAAAATGTGTGTGTGTGTGTGTGTGTGTGTATGTGTGTCTGTGTGTCTGTGTGTGTGTGTGTGTGTGTGTCTGTGTGTCTGTGTGTGTGTGTGTGTGTGTGTGTGTGTGTATGTGTGTGTGTGTGTGTGTGTGTGTGTCTGTGTGTGTGTATGTGTGTGTCTGTGTGTGTGTCTGTGTGTGTGTGTGTGTGTGTCTGTGTGTGTGTGTGTGTGTGTGTGTCTTAAATGGATGCCTGTTGGAACTTGATCATATGCTGCTATGGGTGAGTAGGATGCGTCTGTTTCTTTCACTGTGTGACAGCGTACCAGTGTTTAATCAAATCCTGTTTCTCAATTGGTCCTGATTACATGGGCACAGTCGTCAGTGGAAATGGCAGCGAACTTTAATTAATGAAGAGGACGGGCCACAGATGCTGGACATTAAAATTAGCCGACACACTCAGCTTGGCAGCCTCTCCCCTGGACTACGTGTGCTGGGTTTGGTTCTTGTCTTTTTGGGTGATGTAGAGGAATACTCTTGAAGGTTTGAGCTTTGGAGATTAGCGCAGGACAGAATGTGTGGACTTCTCTGTAAACCTCTGATAGACACACACTGAAGCAAGAAAACGAGTTTAAAACGAAAACAAATTTCAAACAAGATGTGTGATATACAGCGGTCTGAATGGGGTCACTCTGCATGTTAACAGACAGAGAGAGAGAGGTGCATATACACACACACGTATACAGAACCAAACAAGCTAGTTCTCTTTCTTCCTGTGACTGTTAAAGATGTCCTCCGATGTACCGCACACATACACACAGACACACACACACACACACACACACACACAAT
>NC_044501.1:48238084-48253084 GCF_902362185.1 Chanos chanos | reverse complement strand
CCGTGTGTGTTACGTCACTGACGTCTGACTACTGTTCTCTTCCGTGTGTGTTATGTCACTGACGTCTGACTACTGTTCTCTTCCGTGTGTGTTATGTCACTGACGTCTGACTACTGTTCTCTTCCGTGTGTGTTACATCACTGACGTCTGACTACTGTTCTCTTCCATGTGTGTTACGTCACTGACGTCTGACTACTGTTCTCTTCCGTGTGTGTTACGTCACTGACGTCTGACTACTGTTCTCTTCCGTGTGTGTTACATCACTGACGTCTGACTACTGTTCTCTTCCGTGTGTGTTATGTCACTGACGTCTGACTACTGTTCTCTTCCGTGTGTTACATCACTGACGTCTGACTACTGTTCTCTTCCGTGTGTGTTACGTCACTGACGTCTGACTACTGTTCTCTTCCGTGTGTGTTACATCACTGACGTCTGACTACTGTTCTCTCCCGTGTGTTACGTCACTGAGCAGAGTGTTGTGTGTGAAGGTGAGAGTCTTTATGCATATTGTAGGGGAAGTGTATTAACACACACTGTGGTGGCTACAGGGATATGAGGGTGATGAGACACACCCAAAGGAGGAAAACTTTTGTTTAAAAATGTTCTGATATTTAAGAGCTCAGGAGAACTGTATTTATATGCTTAGACCAAAAATAGCTAACAGTCCCAAATGCCCTCTCTCTCTCTCTCTCTCTCACTCTCTCTGTGTGTGTGTGAGAGAGAGTATTTTAATATCGTAATTGTTTGACAACATTGTGAACAGGCTTGACAATAAAAGAAAATGAATAGGAGAGAGAGAGAGAGAGAGAGAGAGAGAGAGAGAGAGGGAGACAGACAGACAGAGAGAGAGACAGAGAGAGAGAGAGAGAGACAGACAGACAGAGAGAGAGAGAGACAGACAGACAGACAGAGAGAGAGACAGACAGACAGAGAGAGAGAGAGAGAGAGAGAGACAGACAGACAGAGAGAGAGAGAGACAGACAGACAGACAGACAGACAGAGAGAGAGACAGACAGACAGAGAGAGAGAGAGGGAGAGAGAGAGAGAGAGAGAGAGAGAAGCACATTTCTGGATATTGCTCTCCTCAAAGATGGGCTGACTTTGGGGCAGGTATATTTTCTCTCTCTTTCTCTCTCTCTCTCTCTCATTCTCTGTCTGTCTTGCTTTGATCAGTCCTGATCCAGGGTAGTGGGCATGGGGTTTAAGGGTGAGATTAGAAGAAACTTTAAAGAGTGCTAGAGAGTCCTGAAGGCCAGGGGCTCATTTTGGCTCCCAGCTCTTTCCCTCTGTCTCAGTCCCACAGCCATGCATCCAGGCAACTGGTCGAGGATGAGCCGCCATTTTGTTTCTTAATGGCTGCTCCATATTGGGCATGTCTGTGGCAGAGAGAGAGAGAGAACAGGGGCTGTTGAAAAAAGACAGAGCAGAAGTGGAAAATGGCAGAGGCATGGCGTCAGAATGAACAGGCTGTTTGAATGAAAACCAAAGCTTGTCGTTATGAGTGGCAAGGACGTCTCCTCACGCCTATCCATCTTTCCCTCTTTTGTGTCTCTCCTTCTTCCTGAGTCCTGACATCTGATAATCATCAGACTTTCTGCTGGAGTGCTGAGACAACAAAAATAAAAACGACAACCATCTGCTCCGGCCCTGTCTTCACACCTCCTCTGTACGGACTGTGTGCTTTAGACCGAACTCCTCTACCCCTGACAGCAGAACTCACCGCATGAATCAGCTCTAACCGCTCTCACCGTCACTTATAGTGGTGTCATTATGTCTTTATGAACACAAATACAAAAACACTGTAGATGTTTATGGACATAAAACATGAACACTCACAGTTTGGTTCTGTAGGTCTCTCTTGCCTCCTTATTCCAAACTGACACACTATAGAGATGATTAAATGACAATGCTTCAGTAACAGTATTTGGTAGCTGTGTATATGCGTGTGTGTGTGTGTGTGTGTGTGTGTGTGTGTGTGTGAAAGAGAGAGAGAGAGAGAGACTGAGATGGAGTGGAACTGGCCTTTGTATTGAGGTTAATGACAGGAACCAACCTTAATACTGCTCAGGTTACAAAATCAACAGGGTACAATGACCTGGGCCTTTTCTATTCTTCTGTAGGTGATTCACATACCGAATGTTTAAATACACACACACATGCACACACACAAACACACACACATGCACACACACACAAACACACACACAGACACACACACACACATGCACACACACACAATGATGCCACAGTAATGTGAGATAAAAACGCTGTTATGGACTATTGCTTGTCATTCCCTTAACTATGAGAAGACAGGAAATATTTCCAAAACAATGAGCTCCGTCTGTTTGTACTTATTGCTGAAGGCTGATTCTATAGAAGTCCACAGACACACATTATCCCAAAGCTCAGACAGCCACTAGACACGACACTTCACAAAGATGAGACATCAGCCCCTTTTTTCAATATTAAACAAATGTTTTTTACCTTATTTGGCTCCTTTTTTCTGCCCTGAGGAGTGTATTTAGTTTAGTTCTGTTATGGGGGAGAGGCTATTTAATTTAGCTCTGTTATGGGGGGGGTGAGGTATTTAGTTTAGCTCTGTTATGGAGGGTAAGGTATTTAGTTTAGTTCTGTTATGGAGGAGAAGGTATTTCATTTAGTTCTGTTATGGAGGAGAAGGTATTTAATTTAGTTCTGTTATGGAGGAGAAGGTATTTAGTTTAGTTCTGTTATGGAGGAGAAGGTATTTAGTTTAGTTCTGTTATGGGGGAGAAGGTGTTTAGTTTTGTTCTGTTATGGGGGAGAGGGTATTTATTTTAGTTCTGTTATGGAGGAGAAGGTGTTTAGTTTAGGTCTGTTATGGGGGAGAGGGTATTTAGTTTAGTTCTGTTATGGGGGTAAGGTATTTAATTTAGTTCTGTTATGGGGGAGAGGGTATTTATTTTAGTTCTGTTATAGAGGAGAGGGTATTTAGATTAGTTCTCTTATGGGGGAGAGGGTATTTAATTTAGTTCTGTTATGGTGGAGAAGGTATTTAGTTTAGTTCTGTTATGGGGGAGAGGGTATTTATTTTAGTTCTGTTATGGAGGAGAAGGTATTTAGTTTAGTTCTGTTATGGTGGAGAAGGTGTTTAGTTTAGTTCTGTTATGGGGGAGAAGGTATATATTTTAGTTCTGTTATGGAGGAGAAGGTATTTAGTTTAGTTCTGTTATGGTGGAGAAGGTGTTTAGTTTAGTTCTGTTATGGGGGAGAGGGTATTTATTTTAGTTCTGTTATGGAGGAAAAGGATTTAGTTTAGTCCTGTTATGGAGAGGAAGGTGTTTAGTTTAGTTCTGTTATGGGGGAGAAGGTATATATTTTAGTTCTGTTATGGAGGAGAAGGTATTTAGTTTAGTTCTGTTATGGTGGAGAAGGTGTTTAGTTTAGTTCTGTTATGGGGGAGAGGGTATTTATTTTAGTTCTGCTATGGTGGAGAAGGTATTTATTTTAGTTCTCTTATGGGGAGAAGGTATTTATTTTAGTTCTCTTATGGGGTAGAAGGTGTTTAGTTTTGTTCTGTTATGGAGGAGAAGGTATTTAATTTAGTTCTGTTATGGGGGAGAGGGTATTTAATTTAGTTCTGTTATGGGGGTAAGGTATTTAGTTTAGTTCTGTTATGGGGGTAAGGTATTTAGTTTAGTTCTGTTATGGAGGAGAAGGTATTTAGTTTAGTTCTGTTATGGGGGAGAAGGTATTTATTTTAGTTCTGTTATGGTGGAGAAGGTATTTATTTTAGTTCTGTTATGGGGGTAAGGTATTTAATTTAGTTCTGTTATGGGGGTAAGGTATTTAGTTTAGTTCTGTTATGGAGGAGAAGGTGTTTAGTTTAGTTCTGTTATGGTGGAGAAGGTATTTAGTTTAGTTCTGTTATGGGGGAGAGGGTATTTATTTTAGTTCTGTTATGGAGGAGAAGGTATTTAGTTTAGTTCTGTTATGGTGGAGAAGGTATTTAGTTTAGTTCTGTTATGGTGGAGAGGGTATTTATTTTAGTTCTGCTATGATGGAGAAGGTATTTATTTTAGTTCTGCTATGGAGGAGAAGGTATTTAGTTTAGTTCTGCTATGGTGGAGAAGGTATTTATTTTAGTTCTGCTATGGTGGAGAAGGTATTTATTTTAGTTCTGTTATGGTGGAGAAGGTATTTATTTTAGTTCTGCTATGGTGGAGAAGGTATTTATTTTAGTTCTGTTATGGTGGAGAAGGTATTTATTTTAGTTCTGCTATGGTGGAGAAGGTATTTATTTTAGTTCTGCTATGGTGCAGAAGGTATTTAATTTAGTTGGTTTGTCTGTAATATGGTTTCCATGGAGCTGCATGCTGTGCGTGTTAGGGAATCGATCTCAGCCCCTGAGTCACTGAAACACAGCAGATTGAACTGATTGTGTTTGTTAGGGAGTCATTTATTA
Source organism: Chanos chanos (assembly GCF_902362185.1). Lineage (NCBI taxonomy): Eukaryota > Metazoa > Chordata > Actinopteri > Gonorynchiformes > Chanidae > Chanos > Chanos chanos. Next base: position 48,248,640 of record NC_044501.1, on the reverse strand, counting down.
TTTCCATTTCAATGAGGGCCATCATCGGCATTCTCATTCATTATGGCTTCCCTTCAATTAGAATATTTAATGAATATTCATCAAAACAAGGATTGAATGTTACACATTGTTAAACTTTCACTTCAATCCTAATAACACTGCAGTCTCTTTCTCCCTCTTTCTCTCCCTCTCTTCCCCTCTTTTTCCCTCTCTCTCTCTCTCTCTCCCCCCCCCCCTCCTCCCTCTCTCTCTCTCTCTCTCTCACTCTTTCTCCCCCTTTCTCTCTCCTGCAGTCAGACAGCACACAGTGCTCAGATAAATCCAAACTTTTCTCTGGCCAAGTGACAAAGGAAAATGTCAGAGTCTGACCTCAGACATCAGAGCTAGGGAGGAACACACAGTCATTATGAGAGTCCAGATATGGAGCTAAGAGGAATACACAGAATGAAATAGCAATCGCTGGGCCCAGCCACACCAAAACATTACCTGCACCGGGAACTGCATGCACAGTTATAACAGATGTGGTTTAATGATGCTTGGTCATACTCAGGGGTAACGTAGCGCTTCATAACAATTTGACAGGTAACGGTTTGACAGACAACGGTTTGACAGGTAACGGTTTGACAGGTAACGGTTTGCGGGTAACAGTTTGACAGGTAACGGTTTGACAGGTAACGGTTTGATAGGTAACAGTTTGATAGGTAACAGTTTGACAGGTAACAGTTTGATAGGTACGGTTTGATAGGTAACAGTTTGACAGGTAATGGTTTGATAGGTAATAGTTTGACAGGTAGCGGTTGGACAGGTAACAGTTTGACAGGTAACAGTTTGACAGGTAACGGTTGGACAGGTAATGGTTTGATAGGTAACAGTTTGACAGGTAACGGTTTGACAGGTAACAGTTTGACAGGTAACGGTTGGACAGGTAACAGTTTGACAGGTAACGGTTGGACAGGTAACGGTTTGACAGGTAACGGTTTGATAGGTAATAGTTTGACAGGTAACGGTTTGATAAGTAACAGTTTGACAGGTAACAGTTTGACAGGTAACGGTTGGACAGGTAACGGTTTGACAGGTAACGGTTGGACAGGTAACAGTTTGACAGGTAACGGTTGGACAGGTAACAGTTTGACAGGTAACGGTTTGATAGGTAATAGTTTGACAGGTAGCGGTTGGACAGGTAACAGTTTGACAGGTAACAGTTTGACAGGTAACAGTTTGACAGGTAACGGTTTGATAGGTAATAGTTTGACAGGTAGCGGTTGGACAGGTAACAGTTTGACAGGTAACAGTTTGACAGGTAACGGTTGGACAGGTAACGGTTTGATAGGTAATAGTTTGACAGGTAATGGTTTGATAAGTAACAGTTTGACAGGTAACGGTTTGACAGGTAACAGTTTGACAGGTAACGGTTTGATAGGTAATAGTTTGACAGGTAACGGTTTGATAAGTAACAGTTTGACAGGTAACAGTTTGACAGGTAACGGTTGGACAGTTAACAGTTTGACAGGTAACGGTTTGATAAGTAACAGTTTGACAGGTAACGGTTTGACGGGTGACCCACACCTTTACCCTATACCATCATGATCTGTGGTTCGGAGTGACAGTGTGGCAATTTGAATGACTGGATGAATGGAAAAGGGTGGAATTTGGATTCTTATTCAAACACTAATGATTTTTCTGAACAAGAATGGACATGTCGGCAGCTGAGAACTCTTTCTTTCCTCAGTGTGTTTGCTGGAATGTACTCATTAAGGACTAGACACAGTGAAATACACTGTGTTTCTGTGGCACGGCCATGTCTGCGTGGGCCATTTTCTTTCTTACATTGTTAACTCAGGTAAAACAATGCTCCTTCCCAAGGCATTACTAATCAATAATCAACTCTCTCTCTCTTTCACACTCTCTCTCTCTCTCTCTCTCTCACACACACACACACACACACTCTGGGACCAACCTGATTGGAATTGAAATAGGAACCAATTAAGCTGAGCGAGAGCCATTTTGAGAGATGCTGAAAATCTTTTGAGTGAAGTGTGCATTGTCTCGGGGGATTTGTGTTTGTGTTCCACTGTGTCAGAAGTTCACCCCCCCCCCCCCCCCCCCCCCCCCCCCCCCCCAACACACACACACACCCTCTTTATTTTCAGCTAGAAAAGACACAAACCAACAGCCAAAGCTATTTAGCAGTGAAATAAATAGCAACACTTACCAGATTGTTTTATGAATTATATTTCTCATTCATCTTTGATACAACATATGGGAGAAGCAGGCACAAGTAAAGATCTCTCAGGGATTTAAGCTGTGTTCTGGAGAGAGAGAGAGAGAGAGAGAGAGAGAGAGAGAGAGAGAGAGAGAGGGATGGGAGCCGACAGTGTGGAATCTGGAGATGCAATGTAATCCAGTTTTACATACTGTATATGGAGTGGAAGGCCATCACTGTGACACTGTGAAGACTGTGAGTAGATCTGTCATACGCTGTCCTCACACACACTATCCTCACACACACTGTCCTCACACACACTGTCCTCACCCACACTGTCCTCACACACACTGTCCTCACAAACACTGTCCTCACCCACACTGTCCTCACACACACTGTCCTCACAAACACTGTCCTCACACACACTGTCCTCACAAACACTATCCTCACACACACTGTCCTCACACACACTGTCCTCACCCACACTGTCCTCACACACACTGTCCTCACAAACACTGTCCTCACCCACACTGTCCTCACACACACTGTCCTCACAAACACTGTCCTCACCCACACTGTCCTCACACACACTGTCCTCACACACACTGTCCTCACCCAAACTGTCCTCACACACACTGTCCTCACACACACTGTCCTCACCCACACTGTCCTCACACACACTGTCCTCACAAACACTGTCCTCACAAACACTGTCCTCACACACACTGTCCTCACCCACACTGTCCTCACACACACTGTCCTCACACACACTGTCCTCACCCACACTGTCCTCACAAACACTGTCCTCACACACACTGTCCTCACAAACACTGTCCTCACCCACACTGTCCTCACCCACACTGTCCTCACAAACACTGTCCTCACACACACTGTCCTCACACACACTGTCCTCACAAACACTGTCCTCACACACACTGTCCTCACACACACTGTCCTCACCCACACTGTCCTCACACACACTGTCCTCACCCACACTGTCCTCACAAACACTGTCCTCACAAACACTGTCCTCACCCACACTGTCCTCACACACACTGTCCTCACCCAAACTGTCCTCACAAACACTGTCCTCACACACACTGTCCTCACAAACACTGTCCTCACCCACACTGTCCTCACACACACTGTCCTCACCCAAACTGTCCTCACACACACTGTCCTCACAAACACTGTCCTCACACACACTGTCCTCACAAACACTGTCCTCACAAACACTGTCCTCACCCACACTGTCCTCACACACACTGTCCTCACAAACACTGTCCTCACCCACACTGTCCTCACACACACTGTCCTCACAAACACTGTCCTCACCCACACTGTCCTCACAAACACTGTCCTCACAAACACTGTCCTCACCCACACTGTCCTCACAAACACTGTCCTCACATACACTGTCCTCACAAACACTGTCCTCACATACACTGTCCTCAAAAACACTGTCCTCACACACACTGTCCTCACCCACACTGTCCTCACAAACACTGTCCTCACACACGCTGTCCTCACCCACACTGTCCTCACACACACTGTCCTCACACACACTGTCCTCACCCACACTGTCCTCACAAACACTGTCCTCACACACACTGTCCTCACAAACACTGTCCTCACCCACACTGTCCTCACACACACTGTCCTCACCCAAACTGTCCTCACAAACACTGTCCTCACACACACTGTCCTCACAAACACTGTCCTCACATACACTGTCCTCACAAACACTGTCCTCACACTGTCCTCACACACACTGTCCCCACACACACTGTCCTCACACACTCTGTCCTCAAAAACACTGTCCTCACACACACTGTCCTCACACACACTGTCCTCAAAAACACTGCCCTCACAAACACTGTCCTCACAAATACTGTCCTCACACTGTCCTAACATACACTGTCCTCACACTGTCCTCACACACTGTCCTCACACTGTCCTAACATACACTGTCCTCACACTGTCTTACATACACTGTCCTCACATACACTGTCCTCACACACACTGCCCTCACAAACACTGTCCTCACAAACACTGTCCTCAAAAACACTGCCCTCACAAACACTGTCCTCACACTGTCCTAACATACACTGTCCTCACAAACAGTCCTCACACACTCTGTCCTCACACACACTGTCCTCACATACATTCATTACATACATACATTACATTTATTTGGCAGACACTTTTATCCAAAGCGATTTACAAGTGGGAAACAATTCAAGCTCCAGGATAGTGAGAGAGCTGAGAGTAGGTGCTAAGTGCGAGCAGTAGGTAATAAGTGCAAGTTTCCCTCAGGACAGAGGGAGGAGAGGAGGTATAGAAGACAGTAGGTGTGAGTAAGGCGTGTTAGGGGCTTAGAGGTGTTAGTTGATAGGAGAGCAGGTGCTCTTGGAACAGGTGAGTCTTCAAGAAGTACACTGTCCTCACAAACACTGTCCTCACACTGTCCTCACAAACACTGTCCTCACACACACTGTCCTCACACTGTCCTCACACACAATGTCTTCACTGTATCCTAAATGCCTCACTCACTGACTCTCCCTTTCTTTTTCTCTCTCTCTCTGTCGCCCCAGAACAAGAAGAGATACATTCCTTAGCTCAGAGGGGGTGGTAGTGGCGGGGGTGTCGTGTGGGGGGAGTTAGTGGTGCATCTCTGTATCTCTGAAACCTCCTTTACTTAAAGAATGCACCCCTACAGCAATGCACCGCTGGACTTGAAATCCCATTGAGCGGTCACACTTTGTGCACACAGTGAAACGGCAGGCTGGAGCAAGTGGGAAGGCTAAATGCCACTGCATACACACACGCACACACACACACACACACACACACACACACACATATGCACACATGCACACACACGCACGCACACACACATACACACACACACGCACATACACACACACACACACGCACACACACACACACACACACACATGTACGCACACACACACACGCACGCACGCACACACACACACACACACACATACATACACAAGATTTACACACAGAGAGCTCCCTCTGACTCTGTGTGCTCCAGCTGTGAAAATGAGAGTTTGCAAAGATGAATCTTTGAGTCATTAAACATTAAGAAGTTTTGATTGGCACACGGCCTGAACCCGACGGCCATTCTTCATATTGGATAAACCAAATGAAAAGAAAAAAAAGAGAAGAAAAAGAAAAGCATTTGATTTGAAAGAGTTGAAAGCTATTAAATGTATTTGGTTGAGATGGTGTCATGGGTCTTAGTTTTGGTTTGATCTGGCTTTCCCTGAAACGCAATGACAGGTTTAACTTTTTTCATCTTTAATCATTTGTGTTTATTTGTGTTTATTTGGGGTAATGTGACATTTGCTCTGAATTGTTTCATATTGTGTGTGTGTATGTGTATATATATGTGTGTGTGTGTGTGTGTGTGTGTGTAATTACACATCCAGTATCTCAGAGTTTTCAGATTGATTTGATTTGACAGAATCCACAAATTTAAACACTTAATATTCAGTTTGAGTCTAGTCCCTCCTTCATAGTGTGTGGATGTGTGTGTGTGTGTATGTAAAAACTGCTCTCATTTTCCTCTCTATTGTTACTAATTGGCAGCAGAGTGTCTTGCTGACAAGCCATGGCTGCAAGCATGTGCATGTGTGTGTGTGTGTGTGTGTGTGTGTGTGTTTGAGAGAGAGCCTGTCTCTCTGCAAGTGCCAGATGTAATCCTAACTTTAGCTGGGAAGGATCAAATCAAGACCCTCAAATCTGGAGGGAACTCAGAGATTTTTCTCCACTCTGTTCTTTTCTCACACAAATCTGAGGCCTCTCTCTCTCTCTCTCTCTCTCTCTCTCTCTCTCTGTCTCCCTCCCTTCCTCTCTGTCTCTCTCTCTCTCTCTCTGTCTCTCTCTCTCTCTCTCTGTCTCCCTCCCTTCCTCTCTGTCTTCCTGCAGGAGCACACCATGCCGTGAGGCTGTCTTTGTCTTTGCTTACACATCATTAGCCAGAAATCACTACATTCTCAGTGTTTTTCTAACTCTACAAAACTGTACAGTCGATGAGCTATATATGGACTTTGATTTTTAATTTACTGTCAGTTTGTCACGCACAGTAAAAGACAATTTTCTACCACGACTTCTTGCAACATGCCAGGTCTTTGCATGTTTCTATGCCTATTGTGTATTTGATCTGTGACAGTTTCATGAGTGACGGAGCTTATTCAATATCTCCTCCGCTCTTCAGAGACAAATCTCCACAATTAACATCTCGTTCAGGTCCTGACAAATCACATCTATCGCACAAGGAAGACAGGGAATCCTGACAAATCACATCTATCGCACAAGGAAGACAGGGAATCCTGACAAATCACATCTATCACACAAGGAGGAAATGGAATCTGTTTAAAGGGACGATTCTGTTTTCTATTTTGGTTGTTTTGTGCAATGAAATTACTGACTTTCACATCCTCTTGGAAGAGAACACACATGCACACACACAGTGTTACGTGACACTTAACGGTTGGATTTTCACGGATGAACAGTTGTATCTGAGGAGCTGTTCTGCCTCTGTGAGGGTCAGTGAAAACTCACAGCCCTCTGCTGTTTGTTTGTCTCATCTCCTCCTGTACTGGTCTTTCCCTCCCTCCCACTGTGCTAACAGAACCACTCCTTTGACAGTGGGGCTGAGGATGGAGGCTTATTTTTGGGCAAGAAAAATTCAGGTTTTAATGGAGGACCTCAGAACCAATCCGAGGGACAAACACGTCCTCCTGTGTTTGGTTGCTGTTGAATGTTGAGTGACAGTAAACCAGGCAGCATAGAGATGTTCTGTGTCCATGTGAATTATCCTCAGAAAGTAGCCGATCTGTCCGCCCGTCTCTCTAACAGGGCTCTGTCTCCCAGGAAAAGAGCAGCTTTCATTCAAAAAGTTTTCTTGACTCAGATTGAAATGGCATGTGGTGTTCGTTCACAGTGCTGATGCTCTGGTCCACAGACATGTGCAGCTTTGCTTTTGTTCTGTTCTCAGCCATATGGGAAGGCTGTAGTTTGTCCATATGACAGATATGTGTATTATTAGTGTAGTTTGTCCATATGACAGATATGTGTAGTATTAGTGTAGTTTGTCCATATGACAGATATGTGTAGTATTAGTGTAGTTTGACCATATGACAGATATGTGTAGTATTGGTGTGGGTCAGTGTACACTGAGTGATCATTTCGAACAGTGTGTGAGAGAGCGTGTTGGGTGTGCAGGCTACAGTAGACCCGCCCTCCTGTGCAGGACACTGTTCTCTGTGCAGGACACTGTTCTCTGTGCAGGACACTGTTCTCTGTGCAGGACACTGTTCTCCGTGCAGGACACTGTTCTCCGTGCAGGACACTGTTCTCTGTGCAGGACACTGTTCTCTGTGCAGGACACTGTTCTCTGGGTGTGAGGGCAGCATGGGGAAAAAAAGAAAAGAAATACGCTTACGGAGAATATTCATATGAGCAGAAAAGCGTACGGAGTGTATGATTATTTCTGCCTCTGTTTGCACTTGCGTGTCAGACAGGCCATTCATCCCCAGAACAGTTTTTATTGTAGTCCACACTTTGGAGAAATCTGATAGTGTAATTTTAGGATGATAAATGGCAGTGTGGGGACAATGGTGGAGATATGAATCTGGGCTTGTGGATTTCTGCCTCTTTACCTTCTAACATGGAGGAAGAAGAAGGAGTAATTTTTTTTTTTTTTTTTGAAAGAGATGAGCTTTGACAGGTCTGGTCCCTCAGTACAGGTCAATCTACAGATGAATGATTTATTTGGAGTGCTCTAGTTTCAGACGGGTCGCTTCTAAAGGGAGTTCTCCTCTGAAAGCAGCTCCTTTAGTTATAAAAAGACCGGCACTAGTTCCATATGCATGCTGGGGTGCTTTGGATTAGAGAGCTTTGACGTGAAAAACACTGAAGGTGTTGTCTCTCAGCCGTGGGAAATGCAGGAGTCTCTATCACGTAACCCTGAACATCCAAACACGTAGCTCCCCTTTCGCCGGCAGAGTTAGAGGGCACACAAAAATCTTTAGTTTAGCGGATGGAACTGTAGTAATTCATTATCATTTCACAGGATAATTGGGCTACATTTTGCATCCATTCTCTTCTACATGAAAATGATTTGTGGTAATGACACTTCTCTCTGTTCAATTGTGAGAGTTTTTTTGTGTGTGTGTGTGCGATGATATTGCGCCTAACATTTTCACAGTCGTTTTGGTAAACGGTTCTGGTTTGTCTTTCTTTTCTCATCGGCGGGCAGTTTTAATGGACTCCTTCTTTTGTCTTTTCCTGCAGTTTTTAGGACTGTTTTGCCTGCCAACATGTCCTATTGTGGTAATTCAGAGGGACTTTAATTGGCTTTGGTGTCAATCTGGCGTCACCAAATCCGCTCCAAGCGAGTCACCCGTGCCATGTTTACTCAGACTACAGCACACCTCCTGTACGTAGAGTGGGTCAGATTTTGCTTGCATGTCATTGGATGTCAAAGCCCTCCTCATTTGCATATTCCCAGCGTGGTTCAGATAGAGGACATGCACAGCAGACCGCAGTGTTGGTTGAATGAAAGAACCTCTGCTAAAACATGTAATAGCAGATTATTTCAAACCACATCATTTACAAACACTCCAGGGTTGTCAGTGAGTGTTGCTGTGAATGTTGTGCACACACATAATTAACCCCCCGTACATTAAACTGCTTTCGCCCCCCCCCTTTGTCTCCTGAGAGAAGTCAATCAGAAATGGATCATATCGCTAGCGCGGCTAACGCAGGCAGGGTGTTGGAAATGTCTTTTTCTTCAGTGTAAGGAAAGGAAATGCTGTCTTTTACAGTGTGCAAAAAAACCCCTCTCTACTCTTTATCATACTCTACCTTACAATGAAGACACTAAAATGATGCTACATTTCTCTGGTTTTACTTGTTTAGATGTCAGAGAGGAACTGGTTACAAAGAGGAACTAGCCTGCTTGAACTTCTTGCAGGCTACTGTAGCAGTGAGATGTGCCTGTGTGTGTGTGTGTGTGTGTGTGTGTGTGTGTGAGTGACACAAATAACCCTCTCCTTGTTTTTCTCTGTAATGATGGTGTGTGTTTGAATTTATAAATGCATATGTGTAAATAGTTATTTTTAGAGGAACCTAGACTCTGAGTGTCAGATCAGGACTGAAGCGGTTTCCTGATTTGCGTTCTTTGTGACCTTTAACCTATCACAGTCACCTCACATACTTGCAAGCTGTCTGTAAAATGCCAGTGGCTAACTGGATTAGCCTCGTGCTAACAGACAGCTGGATGTGACATCTCTGACAGTTTGCTGACAGCTTTGTGGCCTCTTGTCCAAACTCAGACAAACGAAAGCCAATCATCTTCTGCTCTGGGTGGCACACTGGCTGCAGGATAGAAAATCTACAGTCTCTACAGTTTCTTTGCTTGGTTTACAGTGAATTCCAAACACTGTAAACCAAGCAAACAAAGAAAAAGTCTTTGAAAATAAATGTCGTGTATTGTAACTAATAACTCTTTTTTTTTTTTTTTAAATGAGCAGACAGCTCAGAGAGGTGTTTCTGGTGAGGCGTGTGTGAAGCATGAGGGTGTCTGTCTCGGATGTGAGCGCTGGCTGTGATAATCGGGGAGAGAGATGCTGGAGAGTGGGAGAGTCATTCCTCTGCTCTGGCCTTGGTCACATCTATGACTGTCCCCTACATCACTGCACCCTACTCCCAGATCAACACACAGCAATTTTACTCTGACTCCTGAGTTGTGTGTGTGTGTGTGTGTGTGTGTGTGTGTATGAAATGAATCTGTTAGGTGTTCAGAGGTGTTTTTCTAAACATCTGTAGATCGAGCACAAGGTGCTCAACCCTAATTTCACTCAAGAATGTAAATGCCACCTCATCACTTATTTTTGACTGTCAGAAAGAGAGTAGACTCATCAGAGAAAGAGAGAGCTCGTCAAAGGCCAGTTCTAGAGAGCCAAACAGGATGCCATTTCATGTCCTAAATGAGGACTGAAGGCTGACAGTAGGACAGGAGCAGACATGTGGCTGTTCTATGTCAGAGATGCTTAGAGGTGACAGAAGTGTTGGGAGAGTCAGGAAGTGAGTTCCTCTTGACAAAGAGCCACGAGGTCAGTGTGAGTGAGAAGAGGAAACCTTCTCTGTAATGTTTTTCCTAAAACCGCCTTCCCATAAGCCCCTGCTTCTGTAGTCTTTATGTCTTTATGCCCAATCCATTTCATCCTGTTGATTCAGAGAGAGAGAGAGAGAGAAGGAGACAGAGAGAGATGAGTTCTCAGCTCAGAGAAGGAAAATAGGCCCCATTCCTTTTCTGCTCTGTACATTTGAAATGGTT
>NC_044501.1:48223084-48230584 GCF_902362185.1 Chanos chanos | reverse complement strand
ATCCCTGTTACATTACATTTTATAATCTCTATTACATTACATTTTATAATCCCTATTACATTACATTTAATAATCCCTATTACGTTACATTTTATAATCCCTGTTATATTACATTTTATAATCCCTGTTACATTACACTTTATAATCTCTATTACGTTACATTTTATAATCTCTATTATGTTACATTTTATAATCTCTATTACATTACATTTTATAATCTCTATTACGTTACATTTTATAATCCCTATTACGTTACATTTTATAATCTCTATTATGTTACATTTTATAATCTCTATTACATTGCATTTTATAATCTCTATTACGTTACATTTTATAATCTCTATTATGTTGTTTTCCCAAAGGCAGATTATTGTAAAAAGGCTGCCGGTGTGAAGTTTATCTTGTGGTTGACAGATGTATGCACTGGTCTCTTACAGCTAAAAGCGAAACATCTGTAGGGAACTGTGGTGTCGGGAGAAGGTGTGAGAGTGTTTGTCTCTCTGACTGACAGAAGAAAAAAAAATGTTTGATTTTTAATCACATTTTTAATAAGTGGCAGTAACAGGAGGTTTAATCTATGCATGTTTTTCATAAATGTTCGGTTCAAAGTAATGTGGTTTTATCGCAGGTGGGGAACAGCCTCCACTTGATGGAAATGAACCTGTGTGGTCAATAAACAACAGAGGGGAATGGTGTCGGAAGGAAAAATATACGATTTTTTTTTCATCTTGTAATGTAAGATATTTTATCATTGGAACCAATACTGGTTCAGCACAATCCATGTAAACGATGTCAGTGGATGCTAATGTGATGCTAATGCTAACGCTACTGTGACATGGAGTGTGCGTGTTTTCTTTGGCTTTTTGATGCATGTTATTAGCATTGTTTATTTGATGTAAGCCATTAGCTTTGTCCCACCAGATAGACCCGTAAGGCATATGGGTCTACGGTACACATGAACACCTCTAACATGTATAGCGTGGTCTTCAGTCAAACGCAAGAGTCACACGGTAGTTTGGTGGAGAGCGTCAACGTGACGTACCCACGGAAGAAAAGAGAGAATATAGTTTTTGAACTCTAGCATAGAATTCTGGCCTTACATGCAAAAAACTTTCACTCACCTAGAACTGTAACTCACTTACGGATCTCCCATGTCAAAGGGTTAAGTCTGAGTTATTGCCCAAGCATATGAAACCAGACAAGAGGCAGTCAGGGCTGTGTGTGGACTGCTGAGAATTGGAGTTGTGTTCTGATGAGTTCTCTGTATTCGGGTCAGACCGGTTCTGATCTCCCCCTCAGGGGAGACTGAGCCCCTTAAACTCTGTGGATGAACAGAGCTCAGTATCAGGCCCCGGGTGGAGGAGGGAAGAATGAACAACAGGCTAAACGGTGAAAGAGAGAGAGAGAGAGAGAGAGAGAGACGGAGAGAGAGAGAGAGAGACCTGTGAACATCTGTTTTCAAACTCACACCTGTCCATGTGTCTTACATGTATGTATTCTTGTGTCTGTGTGTGTGTGTGTGTGTGTGTGTGTGTGTGTGTGTGTGGGCGGGGGGGGGGGGGGGGGTGTTGTGTCTAGTGCCCTGCTGTCCTTTCACAATTCGTTATCACTCTGTATGGGTTCTTATCTGACTATGATCTCTCCATTCACCAACACACACACACACACACACACACACACACACTCACTCACACACACACCCACACCCACACACAGACTACATAGAAACTCTTCCGTGCTGGATTAGAACCTCACAAAACACCATCTGTCAGATGGGAACGCAGTGACAATATTCAGTGCTGCAAAGCTTTAAAAACCTGTCCAGACAGGAGAGTGGGCAGACGCATGCTGAGGTCCAGTGACATGGTCACGTTTCGAATGCCTCTGTTTTGAAAGCCTGTTGATTTGCATTGATTGGTGTCTCTCTCACAGAAGATGAAGGCACCATGATGAAGGTTCCTCAGATCATCCACTTTCTCTTTCCCCAGAACTCTCCACATGTTCACCTGAGTTCCCCTCAGATCTGACAGACAGTCATCAGCAATCATCTGTCCGTGTGTGTGCGTGTGCGAGTATGTATGTGTGTGTGTGTGTGAATGTGTATGTGTGTGTGTGTGCATGTGTGTGTGTGTGTGTGCGTGTGTGTGTGTGCGTGTGTGTGTGTGCGTGTGTGTGTGTGTGTGTGTGTGTGTGTGTGCGCGTGTGTATGTATGTATGTTTGTGTGTGTGCGTGTGTATGTGTGTATGTGTGTGCGTGTGTATGTGTGTATGTGTGCGTGTTCATGTAAAGCAAAAAGCAACCTTCTCTTTGTTCCTTCATCTTCAAAGCGAGAAAATCCCATGCGTCTAGAGGTCTAGGCACCTGACCTCCTTGCAGAGGTAGATTACTATATCAATATTCATATGTGGACTTCTGTGTGACAGTAAGCAGGGGTGCCAGTCGGCATACTCTCCTTCACTGAGAAAACTCTGTAAGAAAAAACTCGTGGATATAAGTCTAAACACATGAAAACCAGGACAAGGGCGTGTAGCCTTCAAGTATTGAACAATTAACTTTATACAGCAGTTTGGAATATTGTGCTTCCATCAAGCACTGTAACAAAAAAGCAATAAAATATAAAATATACAAATACATCAAACATTGTATACCAGTTTCTCGGGCCGTTTCCTGGGCAGTTTCTGGGGAAGTTGGGCAGTGCTGTTGCTCCTGAAAAGTGTGATACTGTTTTTCTCACTTTCTCCTCCTGTGTCAGCAGGTGTTCCCAAGTTTACAGTCAGTCAGACAACAGAGCAGAACCCACTTTAACTCAGCACCCTCAGTTCTGAATAAAAACCAGTACTGTTATGTGTTCTGAATTTTGACTGTGCCAAAGTATCAGTTCATGTGTTATCTCAAGCGTGCGTGTGTGTGTGTGTGTGTGTGTGTGTGTGTCTGTCTGTCTGTCTGTCTGTCTGTGTTTGTGTTGTGGTGTGGTATGTGTGTGTGTGTGTGTGTGTGTGTTTGTGTGTGCGTGTGTGTGTGTGCGTGTGTGTGTGTGTGTGTGTGTGCGTGTGGTGTATTTGAAAGCACAGCGTGCATAGTCTCCTGCAGTGCTATTGTACTTGCGACTCTTGACGAGTGAAAGGGAAAAGAAAACAGTGTAATTGAAACTCATTTGTCTGAGTGAATGAGCAGGACCTGAATGAATGGCTGTGGTGTGTGCCTGGGAGAGTGTGAAGATCAGATTGAACAAAGCTGTGTTTGTATGTGTGTGTTACAGAGTGAGAGAGAGAGAGAGAGAGAGAGAGAGTGAGAGAGAGAGAGAGAGAGAGAGAGAGAGAGAGAGAGAGTGAGAGAGAGAGAGAGAGAGAGAGAGAGCGTGCTGTATAAAAAGAAATGCATTGAACCTTGTTTAAAATTGTCATACAGACTGGTACATGTTTTCAATTAGGAAGCAGGTGCTACACCAAATCTCTCCCCTCTCTCTCTCCCTCTTTCTCCCGCTCTCACTCTCTCTCTCTCTTTCTCTCTGAAACAAGTAAACTTCATTTTGCTGGTTATTTGTTTCTTTTATTCTTACACAAACCACACACACACACACACACATATATATAAACACACACACAAGCAGGAAACTATTTGAAATGTCAATTTTAATATGTTTTGAATTTTCATGGTTTTTTCCCCTGGTTTTCGAGCATTTTCCAGACCATCCAGAATGACACAGACAGAGGGAGTGAGAATGCGGGTGGGCCAGTGGGGGGTGGGGGGGTTGAGCAGTTGTGCTGGTGTAATTGGTATTTAATGTGTGTTGGATGAAGTTCTGCACAGTGGAACACACAGCTGCTCCTCTCTTCTCCTCTCCTCTCCTCTCCTCTCCTCCTCTCTTCTCCCAGAATCACATCACCATGGAACCCCTCCACCCTCTGCCCCCCCCCCCAATATCTCCCTCGTCTCTTACTGTGCTCTTTCACCCCCCCCCCCCCCCCCCCCCCGCTGGTTCTGAATCCAGCTCGTTCTGTCTCTTTCTCCTGCTCCCTCGCTCCTTGTGCTTTCTGTCTCTTTTTGTCTGTTACATCTTCCATCATTATCTCCTCAGCTCTCTGTCTCTCTCTATCCCCCCCCCTCTCCCGCTCTCTCTCTCCCTCTCTCTCTCCCTCTCTTTCTCACTCCCCCCCCCTCCCCCTCTCTCCCGCTCTCTCTCTCTCACTCTCTCTCCCTCTCTCTCTCTCTCTCTCTCTCACCCCCCCTCTCTCCCTCTCTCTCTCCCTCTCTTTCTCACTCCCCCCCTCCCCCTCTCTCCCCCTCTCTCTCTCACTCTCTCCCCCCCCTCTCTCTCTCTCTCTCACTCTCTCTCCCTCTCTCTCTCTCTCTCTCTCTCTCTCACCCCCCCTCTCTCTCCCTCTCTCTCTCCCTCTCTCTCTCCCTCTCTTTCTCACTCCCCCCCTCCCCCTCTCTCCCCCTCTCTCTCTCACTCTCCCCCCCCCCCCCCCCCCTCTCTCTCTCTCTCTCTCTCTCTCTCTCTCTCACTCTGACACTTTTGTTTTTCTTGCGTCAGTTGCCTCCTGATAGAGAACAGACACTCATCCTGAGTGCTGTTGTGTGATTGGCTGTCGCCACTGTCGCATAGATGGACTGATGATGCAGACAGACAGATTGATAAAGACTGGATTAGTCTCTCTCTCTCTCTCTCTCTCTCTCTCTCTCTCTCTCTGTCTGTGTTCCGCCTCCTAAAATCTGTTTGTAATAAGTATACCATATCACAAGTCTAGACCTGTCTTTGTTTCACTCCCTCAAACACACACACACACACACTCGCGCACGCACACAGTCTTCAGTGTTTTGGCTCAGAACAGTGTGTTTTGGCAGAGTTAGGAAATGAGAGCTTCAGCGTGTTCCCCACTCTGATTGAATTCCTCAGAATGACCTCCTCCTCAGCTGTGTTCTTATTCCATAACCTCACTATGCTGTCCGGAGGGGGAGAGAGAGAGAGAGTCACAGAGAGAGAAAGAGACAATGACTTTCTTTTCTTCAATGTAACGGCTCATTTTAAGTGGCCATTTATCAAACTCGCAGAGTTGTCTCTGACTGAAGGATAAGGTACAATCACCGTTCCTTAACTAAGAGCAGGCTTCTGCAGAATATGGTATAATAGCACTCCCTTAGTAACTAACAGTTCAGCTAATGCGCATGCTGCTTAGCAATGCAATTCAATACAGCAACTTTTGCTTTCTGTAGAACAGATTTTTACAAGTGGATCAAGTGTAATAAACATTCCTACACAGGAATAGACTTCCAGGATGGTAGAGTATGAAACAATAGCTGTTTCCTTGGAGAGGAGTGTCTGCCTAGATCTGGAGGGTTTGGCCTGGAGATCAGGAAGAGACAACTGCCACAGTGGACGAGATGCCCTTTGGGGATAAAGTACAACCACTACTCCCTTGTCAGAGATCTTGTAGGATTAGAGAGGAGGGTACAGTGATTGATCCTTACAGAGTGATGCCTGAGAAAGCAGGAGAACACAGACGCTTGGTCACGTGGTCAGTTTACGCTCCTCACCCGATCTGGCGTGTTTTTGACGGACTGACGTGTGTGCGGCACCACAAATGCCCACTGAGACATCACGCTGCTCACTATTCTCCTCACAATCAACTCCAAAATCACTACAACCTCTCCATTCTCCTCACAATCAACTCCAAAATCACTAAAACCTCTCCATTCTCCTCACAATCAACTCCAAAATCACTAAAACCTCTCCATTCTCCTCACAATCAACTCCAAAATCACTAAAACCTCCATTCTCCTCACAATCAACTCCAAAATCACTAAAACCTCTCCATTCTCCTCACAATCAACTCCAAAATCACTAAAACCTCTCCATTCTCCTCACAATCAACTCCAAAATCACTAAAACCTCTCCATTCTCCTCACAATCAACTCCAAAATCACTAAAACCTCCATTCTCCTCACAATCGACTCCAAAATCACTAAAACCTCCATTCTCCTCACAATCAACTCCAAAATCACTAAAGCCTCTCCATTCTCCTCACAATCAACTCCAAAATCACTAAAACCTCTCCATTCTCCTCACAATCAACTCCAAAATCACTAAAACCTCTCCATTCTCCTCACAATCGACTCCAAAATCACTAAAACCTCCATTCTCCTCACAATCAACTCCAAAATCACTAAAACCTCCATTCTCCTCACAATCAACTCCAAAATCACTAAAACCTCTCCATTCTCCTCACAATCAACTCCAAAATCACTCTCAGAAATGTTCACACAGATACCAACTCCAAAATCACTCTCAGAAATGTTCACACAGATACCAACTGTAAAAACACTCTCAAAAATGTTCTCACACATTCCAACTGTAAAATCACTCTTGAAAATGTTCACATAATACCAACCCTAAAATCACTCTTATTCATGCTCACACAGATACCAACTCTAAAATCACTCTCAAAAATGTTCACACAGACACCTCCAGTTACACCAACCTGATTTTATATCATTTTAATGTTTGTGAGATTTGGTGCATTTCCTGTTTTATTAATGAACTCCGAGGGTTGGAAAGCTCCGTCAGAAACAGAGTGTTCAGAGAAGTGTCCACACACTGATGACTTGCTGTGTGCTTGGAAGTGAATCCAAATCATTGCATCTTCTGATTCCAATCCAGACTTCCATCTTTCATCTCAGCCCTTGGAAATGAGCTCCGTGGGGAAACTTGAGAATTCTCCCCCTCATTCTAGATCCGGCATTGCCTGGAAACTTGATTCTCTCACTGAATTGGACTCACAGGAAGCTGTGTGATTTTACTGTGACTGAAGCCAAACACAAGATGTTCTAAGTCTGTAACTGCTCAGCAATCAGGGGGTCCACAGCAAGATTAACTGACTCCATCAGAAGTCTCCTAAAAGATGTCAGGTGCACACACTTGCTTTTGTACCATATTATTTCGATGGCCGCTCTTAGTTTCAGTCGTGTTACAATGTATCTCCGGCGCAGTCATAATCTAGTTTCACTGTAAGAACCATGTATTCTCAATGTTCCGGAGGAAATTCTAAATCTGGTTACAATGTATTCTCAATGTTCCGTATTAGCCATGAATGTGGTTTCTAAGTAACAGACCAATATAATAGACTTGTTCTAACGTGTCAGTTAATGCTACACTGAACTGCTGAATGGAATAATTCTCGTTAGCTGGTTGTTCAAAAGGTGACTGTGCTCATATTACTCACTGCAGCGGTTAGCGCTGAAACATCTCAGACCTCATTTAAATAGACAGTGAGCATGTTACTTCACAGCAGGAATTATCAGAGAGAGCGAGAGTGCAAATGCAAGCAAGAGAGAGCGAGAGTGAGAGAGTGAGAGAGACAGAGAGTGAGAGAGTGAAAGAGAGACAGAGAGTGAGAAAGCGAGAGAGAGAGAGAGAGAGAGTGAGAGAGCGAGAGAGAGACAGAGAGTGAGAGAGCAAGAGAGAGAAGAAAGAATTCAAAGAAAAGGGCAAAAAGTGC
>NC_044501.1:48198084-48218084 GCF_902362185.1 Chanos chanos | reverse complement strand
TAGCACCTCCTAGTGTCACATACTCAGAGAGGCTAGATGCATGAGCTGGCCAAATTTTTTACAAAACATAACCCATTTACAAAGGCAAAAACAAGCCAGGGCCAATACACAAGAAGCAGGCCACTCTGGACTTGACAAAATCAGAGGTCAGGGATGGAAGGAGGTCCAAAGCTAACAGGAACCGGGATGGCTCACCGGAACCGGGAAGGCTCACAGGAACTGGGAAGGCTCACAGGAACTGGGATGGCTCACAGGACCTGGGAAGGCTAACAGGAACTGGGATGGCTCACAGGAACCGGGATGGCTCACAGGAACTGGGAAGGCTAACAGGACCTGGGAAGGCTAACAGGACCTGGGAAGGCTAACAGGAACTGGGAAGGCTAACAGGAACCGGGATGGCTCACAGGAACTGGGAAGGCTAACAGGAACTGGGAGGCCAAAATGAAGAGCAAGAAAGAGATAAACAGGAACAAAGTAAGCTTAGGACTTCACAGCTCATTACACGTGAGAGACTTCACAGAGAACTGATTAATAAAAGTAACTAAATGAGACAATGAACAGGGAAAAGGTGAACATGGTGATTATTAAATGAGCTGGTTGAGCTGGTGACTCATGAACAGAGAAAACAGGGCACTGATTGGCCAGAAGATGGGGAGGTGGAGATGGAAACATGACGACACTTTCCTGATGCGCAGCTCTAGTGAACCTCCATGGGAAACTAGGAGACTCAGGAGGATTGGAAAATCAGCGGGACCTGGTGAATCTGGAGGCCATGGTAGAAATGAGGACTGGTGGCCGCAGGCCTGGAGGTGGTGGTAATAGTTGAAATGAAGCCCCGGGTGGAGCTGGCCATGACTTGGGCAACGGGACTGGAGGTTGCAAGGCTGGTGGCGGTGCAGCAGACAGAACCGGAAGACTGCAGGAGCTGTAGATCCAGGCAGAACAGTGGATGATACAGGGGACAGAACTGCATGGACTGGAGACCAAGGGCATGGATCTGGTGACCCAGGCAGCACAGCTAAGGACAAACCAGGTGACCGAGGGCCTTAGCGGAGCAGGTGGCTGGACTGCAGAGACTGGAAGCCCACTGGCGACCAGAACCCGACTTTCTGGGTGGTTCAGGTACAATACCTGGAGACTGCCTGAAAGGAACAGGAACTGGTGGCTCAGTACAGACTGACAACCCAGGAAACACTGGAGGCTCTAAAGGCCGCCCACGTCAAACAGTTACTAGGACACGAGGGACGATACAGGACAAGCAAGGAATTCACCAGGAACTGGCACTGGAGAGAGCATAGGAACTCCTATGGGAGATTAGGTCAGGATTAGCATTATGGGTAGAGGAATAGACTCAGGTGCAGATTCTGGTGTACAGAATGCTGAAGCAAGTTTAGGCGTAAATTCGACAACTGGCTGTGAAACCATGAGGAACTTTCTTTTAAACAGGCTCAGAGACAGGAGCAAACCGAGAGACCAAAGTTGGAGCTAGAACATTGTCCGTAATAGGCTTGGGCTCTGATGGTTCTGGGGCAGCAGGTTCGATAACTGCCTCTTTCGCGGCTGGTGCTTAAATGAAGAAATGGTAGTTTCTGGAATAATGGCTTCTGCAGCACGAGTCTGAAGAAGCAGCGGTGAGAACTTTGGCTTCAGCCTCTGTTATATCGGCAAGAACGGAGACAGAAGCTACAGAGGCTGCTACATGGAGTGAAACTGGAGCTGCTGAGTTGACTGGTGCAGTGCAGGGACTTGAGCCCCAGGGTTAATGGGGAGCGGAAATGGGACCCCAGAGACGGATGTTCTGGTGAACTGTTGTGTTTTCACACTTGTTGTCCGTGGTGCTGTAGAACACATTTTCACCAACTTCAGAGAGGTTGAGTCAGGATTTGAACCTGTGGCTCTTGGTTGCAGGGTGAGGATTATTCCCTTGGACCAATTAAACAGATACAGTGACCTCAGAAGCTGTGGGTACAGACACAAGTATCTCAGACAGTGCAAGACTAGGAACCGGAACTTGGGATGCTCGAGGCCTTTTGATGGGGCTTGCAGAGGAGACAGGATCTGCGGCTTTAGCCTGGGCGTCTTAAGGCATTGGTTCAGTCTTGTTGAATGAGCCAATTAAAACCTGAGTCAAAGACAGAGAAGAAAAGGGAAAGAAACTGTGTAAAAAACTTGGTCTCTTCTCTTCCTCTGTCCCAAAGTTTAACGGCCCAATCGAGTGCATCTCCAACAAGTCAAGAATGAATGTTAATTTGGTGGCCTCTGGATTTGAGGCCGCCAAAAGAGGAGATATGTCTCATAAACAGAGGAGATATGTCTCATAAACAGTTTAGGATACAGTCCCAGCACTTAGACAGTGTCCCATCAAATTTGAGATACTCCTGGGGTGAAGTAAGCTGGTGCCATTCACTCGTTACTTCAAAGTAAGCTAATAAGAACTTCACAGCTTGATGCACTCATGTGAGAGACTTTGCAGGGAGCTGACTGAAACCAAGGTGTTTTTATACAAGTGACTTCATGAGACAATGAATAGGGAACAGGTGAACATGGTGATTAGAACTGAGTTGGTTGAGCTGGTGACTAATGAGCTGACAAAACAGAACGCTGACTGGCCAGAGGGCAGGGAAGAGGAGATGGAGGCATGACATGCACAATTGAACAAACTTAGTTTTCGAACAGGAATTGAAGTATCCTGTGGATCGGTCACAAGGAGCAGAGATATATTTATGGAGAATATAATGGATACAATTTAAAGCAAAATGTAACCAATTAAACACTGTATTGCCATCCTTTTCTGACGCGTTACAAAATCGCTCATTGCTAACTGTCTGAAAAGTATCCAATTCATTATTCTAGTTTGTTCTGCTGCTAATTCAGTAATGGAGGTGTATTGGAGCAGTAAACAGATGTTCATATCCCAGGCTTCCCGTCATGCCTTTCCAACACAAACTGCAGACCATCTGTCTCTGTGTCTCCTCCTTACAATGACACACTCCTCTCATCCATCCCAGGCGCTGAGAGAAAGAGCCGGCTGCACACACTCACCGAGTGCCCGGGACTCCACTTTAGGGATGGTAAAAAGAAAAAAAATATCAGTCTTTTCTCTACGCTGTCCCGACATTTTGCTTTCACTCGACATTTTACGGCTAATGATAAGTGTATGAAGGTATAATGGTGAAAGGAATGTTATAGTTTGAAGAGACCATTACGCTGCTCTGGCGACCAATGGCAGCGAGGAGATTTGACAGTATGGAAACTTAATTGGACTTTATGGAGAGAAAAGCAGGACAGCGGTAGCGTATAAATTGTTGAGGGAAGTGTAACATGAAAACATTGAGATAAAAAGAGT
The DNA here is from genome assembly GCF_902362185.1 of Chanos chanos. Lineage (NCBI taxonomy): Eukaryota > Metazoa > Chordata > Actinopteri > Gonorynchiformes > Chanidae > Chanos > Chanos chanos. The sequence goes on along the minus strand of NC_044501.1, from coordinate 48,214,738 downwards.
CTGTAAATAGGTCAAGAAGAGACAGAACATGTTTTCCTTGGCTTTGTTTTTCTCCCTTCCTGTCTCTCTCTCTCTCTCTCTCTCTCTCTCTCTCTCCTTCTCTCTCTCTCCCTCTCTCCCTCTCTCATCATGTTTTAATGAGGGAGGAGATGGAGGGGGATTTTTTCATTGGGGAGAAGAGAGCGGTTAAGTGTAAGAAGTCAGTCACCACCTCACAGCTCTCCTCTCAGGGGCCCTCGTGTTTGCCTGCTTTCATGTTTGTTTGTTTTGCAGCCATGTTTTAGCCCATTAATTCACACCATAATCCACTTTTTACTGGGGAAAATATACACAACACATTTAAATAAAGAGGCTTTATTAAGGACCCATATAATTATCCAAATTACTTACAATGCTGCTACACTACCTCCGCTACTGCTACTAACACTATTCTAACTGCTACTCCTATTATTATTAACTCTAACTGTTACTCTTACCATTACTATTAACTCTACTCTTACTATTACTCCTGTTACTATTAACTCTACTCTTACTATTACTCCTGTTACTATTAACTCTACTCTAACTGCTACTTCTATTACTATTAACTCTACTCTAACTGCTACTTCTATTACTATTAACTCTACTCTAACTGCTACTTCTATTACTATTAACTCTACTCTTACTATTACTCCAGTTACTATTAACTCTACTCTAACTGCTACTTCTATTACTATTAACTCTACTCTTACTATTACTCCTGTTACTATTAACTCTACTCTTACTATTACTCCAGTTACTATTAACTCTACTCTTACTATTACTCCAGTTACTATTAACTCTACTCTAACTGCTACTTCTATTACTATTAACTCTACTCTTACTGTTACTCTGGTTACTATTAACTCTACTCTAACTGTTACTCCTGTTACTGTTAACTCTACTCTAACTGTTACTCTTACTGTTACTATTAACTCTACTCTAACTGTTACTGTAACTGTTACTATTAACTCTGCTATAAGCGCTAGTCCTACCACTGTTGTTGCTAATACTGCTCTTTCTATTCCTGTTACACTCCCTCTGCTACAGTGCTATTATTCCTCATCCTACTCCTACAAGTCTTAATAACAACACTTCCCTTATTTCTAACTGTCCTATTAGTACCAATGCTCCTAACAACACTGTCCCTACTACTCCTACAACCTCTGCTCCTCCTATTTCTCCTCCTATCCCCACTGCTACGGCTAGTGCTATTACAGATATAATCCATTTCTTCATTAGAAACACCCCTGCTGTCTCCAGTCGAACTCAGCACGACACAGCACAGTCCAGGTGGTAATGTTCTAATATTGATGAGGGTCATTCTGATGGTACTTTATAAACTCTGGTTATTTTTAATGGAGAGTGCTTCTGTGGGAAGCGATGGAGCTGTGTGAGTGTCTGAGGAGTAGCAGCTGTAATGTATGTTTCCGTCGGGCTCTGAGAACACTCTGTGACTCTATCCTGCGTGTAAGCGTGCTCACATGATTCACTGACATGTAGAGGAAGCGGTAGGAAGTCGAGAAGATTGTTAAAACCGTGGAAGAGAAATCAAGTATGCCATACATCAAAGAGGCGTAAAAGACAAGCCGGATGGCGCTGGCTGGCTGGGATGATCAAAACAACACACTTAAAATGCAAAATGGGCCGCTACCGAGGTCGAGATGGAGAGGGAAACAACAACAAAAGAGAAAGAAAGAACTCCATGACGGAAAAAAAAACACACAGCAGTGAAAACTGAAGGCCAGCGTGCCCATGCGAGCAGTTTCAAAGCGGTAGTGAATATGTTGATGAGCTCTTTTGTAAAAATGACCTCTGACAAACAGAAAGAGAAATGGTGTGTTTTTTTTTCCAATGGCATTTCAAATTCTTCATTATGAAAAGAGACCTGGGGTTAACTACAGCAGGAGGCTGAAACAGCCATGCAGATTATTGCCAATCCGCACGCACACACACACACACACGCGCACACACACACACACACACACACACACACACATACACACACACATACACACACACACACACACACACACACACACACATACACTCACATACACACACACACACACACACACACACGCACACACACACACACACACCCTCAGATGAGCATCAGTGGGCACTGTTGTATTAAGGTGAATAACAATAGTTTAATATTATCTGGAGATACAGAAAGAGAGGGAGAGAGAGAGAGAGAGACAGAGAGAGACAGAGAGAGATTTCAATATGTCTTTTAGTGGAATTTAAAACGTTCTACAGCTGCAAAAATTCATGTTTCATTCATGAAGTTTTCATTTTGAGATGATTATATTCAAAATGTGTGGACGAGAGACGGAGGATCTTTTAAAAATGATTTTGATTTTTTTCTTTTTTTTTTTTTTTCAAACTCTCCATCTTAGAGAAGCTTTAAGTAAAAGCTGGTATTTATTTAGTCCCTGCACACATTAGTACGAACCAGGCAAGTTAATGTTTGTGTAATCTGTAATTTTCTCTGAATGAAGAGAAAGCGAGAGAGGCAGAGAGAAAAAAAAAGCACATTTATTCCAGAGAGGCAGGCACACCCATAAATGCTGCCAGAGGCGCTGTCGTTTCTGTCTCTTCAAAGATTCATACGAATTAAGGGATTGGCTTCTGTCCCTATCTGAGAAACTGCTCCACTGCCTGGCTGACACTGCCACAGGAACCCACTGATTACTGGGAGCGAGTCTGAGCCGTCTCTCTGGAGTAACTTAAAGTTTGAGGAAAGGTTGGATAAAGGCCTCGTTAAACTCTGGAAATAAGATGAGCCATCTCTTTTTCCTCTTGTCTAACGCTGGACATTGAAAAGAGGACAGGACGTGCTCGCCAACCTGTCCGACCCTCCGCCAAAAACATCTGAGGTTACACCACATGACGTCCTCTGTATTTGAACTGGTGCAGCCGTCAGCGCTGGCGCATCAATGAAGTTTGTCAATGACTCTTACTTTGACTTTCTCTGTTTTCATTTGTGAAATTAATGTTTATGCCCGTCAACTACATACAACATCAGAGCATTTATACACAGGTTCACACACATGCACACACACACACACACACACACATGCACACACGTTGACATTTACCCAATGAAACACCAGCTGTCTGTTGTGATTATAAGAAAGATCTCGTCTTGCACTGAGATTAATGAATCAGCAGGTTTTGTCAAAGCACAGCACCCACCTGCTCCCCTCAGAGGCAGGCTAACTAAAGCTAGCATCCAGGGCCTCTCCCAGAACTCTGAAATGAGTGACGATCGTTTCAGACATGACAGAGTGCTGCAACTGCTTCGGTTAAGGATGTAGTTAATTTAATCTTCTGTTGAAAGGGGTAGCTGGGAGAAGGTTAGATCTCAGCTTCACTGTTTCCAGGCCTATGAGCGCTGGGGCTGTAACATCCCACCTATGGACACTTCACCCCTAGGTCAGTGTTTATGGACACTTCACCCCTGGGTCAGTGTTTATAGATCCTCTTTATAGGTACATTCTCTTCATCTGTGCCTTTTGGTTTTGCTTGTGGAAACTGTCTCTCTCTCTCTCTCTCTCACACACACTCTCTCTCTCTCTCACTCTCTCTCTCTCTTTCTCTCTCTCTCTCTCATGTGAATGTGTTGTAATTAGAGCACCAATGGCTGGATGAGATTAGTGATTACACCAATTAGCTATAATGCTATTCTCTAATGGGCATCACCATTACTACTAACACACACACACACATACACACACACTCAGTTTAATGAGGACAGCTGGTTTAGTGAGGACAGTTTTGCGGCTCTTTAATACTGTGGGCCAAGGATTAGTGACCAATGAGACAAACTGGAAAGTAATTCAGTTTTGGTATGACATAGTCTGTGTTACATAGGGGTCAGAGATATTGTTTTCACATAAAGATGGACTGGGTATTTACATCCATGATAATAACAAGACTCAAACAATCAAAAACAAACAACCAGTTTCATATGCTTTTTTCCTCTGAGGCCAGTGCACATGTATGCTTTCTTGTTCTTTTCTGTCGGTCATTATTGCATTTAAAGCAGTGTGTTTTAGCGTGCTGCTGTCTGGCAACACTGGCTGCAGAGACACAGCCATGACTGTGACCTGACAGCTATCCACTTCCACCCATGACTCCGCCCCTTTCCCCTGCCCCCTTCCCCACCCATCTCCCCGCCCACTTCCTCTTTCATTCCCATCTGACATGCAAGGGTCAACAAACATGCAAAAATTGCAATTTAAATATTTATGAAATTCTTTTTTTTCTTTTTTTTTCTTGTGTAGTTCATATCGGTCGCTGTCGTTGTGTCTCCAACTGGCTCTGCTGGTTGCCACAATTACATATTATTGTAAGCTGTGCGTGTCGGGGCCCGGGGGGTGAAGATACCTCATTACTGTGGAGAGGTCAGCGGGCCCCATTTCCGTTCTTGCTGTCTGAGCGGCGGAGCTGGCATTGTGTGGGGGGCAGTAAACAGAGAATGAGTGAGGGATAACGGGCGGGAGAGAGAAGGAGAAAAAGAAAGGGATGGCAGCGTTCCATCTCTCTGTAAAGCCGTGACCAATCACACACAGAAAGACCGGAGCGGTCCGGGCGTGTGAGGATCCAGGTCACTCTATGCCAAGTGTCACAAAACCACACCAGAAGAAAAAAAACAATCAATTCAACATTTATCTCTTCAGCTGGTCATTCACTATGGGGCTATAGTGTTACTGAGCAAACTGAGGAACATGTGATAATTGTACAGTAACATGTGATAACTGTACAGTGACATGTGATAACTGTACAATGACACGTGATAACAGCACAGTGACATGTGGTAACTGTACAGTGACATGTGATAACTGCACAGTGACATGTGATAACTGTACAGTGACATGTGATAACAGCACAGTGACATGTGATGACTGTGCGGTGACATGTGATGACTGTACAGGGACATGTGATAACTGTACAGTGACATGTGATAACTGTACAGTAACATGTGATATTTGTACAGTGACATGTGATAACTGTACAGTGACATGTGATAACAGCACAGTGACATGTGATGACTGTGCGGTGACATGTGATGACTGTACAGTGACATGTGATAACTGCACAGTGACATGTGATAACTGTACAGTAACATGTGATATTTGTACAGTGACATGTGATAACTGCACAGTGACATGTGATAGCTGCACAGTGACATGTGATAACTGTACAGTGACATGCGATAACTGTACAGTGACATGTGATAACTGTACAGTGACATGTGATAACTGCACAGTGACATGTGATAACTGTACAGTGACATGTGATAACTGTACAGTGACATGTGATAGCTGCACAGTGACATGTGATAACTGTACAGTGACATGTGATAACTGCACAGTGACATGTGATAACTGTACAGTGACATGTGATAACTGCACAGTGACATGTGATAACTGTACAGTGACATGTGATAACTGCACAGTGACATGTGATAACTGTACAGTGACATGTGATAACTGTACAGGGACATGTGATAACTGCACAGTGACATGTGATAACTGCACAGTGACATGTGATAACTGTACAGGGACATGTGATAACTGCACAGTGACATTGGACACAGAGGACTCTCTTCTGTGCTGTTTTCTGATGGGAACAGAACAATGCTGAAAGCCTGTGGCGTGATAACAGAATGGGTTCAGACTGCTCATGCTCCGACCAAACGTGTCAGAGAAGATGGTGATGATGATGAAGTTTTATCACAGCCATCTGATAACATCTTCCATCCAGAGAGACCAGTCCTTTACACATACTCCCATCACAACCAGTATAACACTGATTCCTTTACACACACTCCCATTACAACCAGTATAACACTGATTCCTTTACACACACTCCATTACGACCAGTATAGCACTGATTCATTTACACACACTCCCATTACGACCAGTATAGCACTGATTCCTTTACACACACTCCCATTACGACCAGTATAGCACTGATTCCTTTACACACACTCCCATTACGACCAGTATAGCACTGATTCCTTTACACACACTCCATTAGTTTTTCTCAGTGTCTCAAATCCTCCAGCTACGGCCCAAATGCGGCCATGGAGCACAGTGATTAGAGTGAGTTACATCTACAGTAAAATCACCTTTATATCAGCCACAGTCAGCTCTCATCAACGCTAATGACGTTATTGTATAGAGAAACTGAGAGCACAGACATGGTCTCTAAAACAATCACTTATACACTATAGTAACATCACATTACATTCAACACTATAGTAACATCACATTCAACACTATAGTAACATCACATTCAACACTATAGTGATATAACATCACACGGAACACTGTAGTAATATCACATTATATTAGTCAGGTATCACATTCAACACTATATCACATTCAACACTGTAGTAATGATATATTACATTCAACACTGTAGTAATGTCATATCACATTCAACACTGCAGTAATGCCATATCACATTCAACACTGTAGTAATGCCATATCACATTCAACACTGTAGTAATGCCATATTACATTCAACACTGCAGTAATGTCATATCACATTCAACACTGTAGTAATGATGTATCACATTCAATACTGTAGTAATGTCGTATCACATTCAACACTGTAGTAATGCCATATCACATTCAACACTGTAGTAATGCCATATCACATTCAACACTGTAGTAATGTCATATCACATTCAACACTGCAGTAATGCCATATCACATTCAACACTGTAGTAATGCCATATCACATTCAACACTGTAGTAATGCCATATCACATTCAACACTGTAGTATTGTCATATCACATTCAAAACTGTAGTAATGTCATATCACATTCAACACTGTAGTAATGCCATATTACATTCAACACTGTAGTAATGTCATATCACATTCAACACTGTAGTAATGCCATATTACATTCAACACTGCAGTAATGTCATATCACATTCAACACTGTAGTAATGATGTATCACATTCAATACTGTAGTAATGTCGTATCACATTCAACACTGTAGTAATGTCATATCACATTCAACACTATATCACATTCAACACTGTAGTAATGCCATATTACATTCAACACTGTAGTAATGTCATATCACATTCAACACTGTAGTAATGCCATATCACATTCAACACTGTAGTAATGTCATATCAAAATCCACTGCATGTTCCTGGGAAAGTAGTATCACCTACTTAGCATATGTCTACATCAACACTTGTTTATGAATAAGATTACCGTCATCATAAAAACAGTCAAAATGTCAAACCTAATTAATCACACCCTTTTTCATTCTTCACTGTGCAAAAAAGAAAGAAAGAAAGAGAGAAAGAAAGAAAGAGAGAGAGAGAAAGAGAAATTTCGAGGGTTCTGTCTGTGTGGGAAGACACGTGTTTTTAATTGAGCTGTGTAATGCTGTCTCTCTTACTGTTCTTTTCTAACTACTTTTCTGCTTTGTCTCTTCCCACACAGACAGAAGTAGACACACAAGCAGCTAGAGGTTTTTTTTTTTTTTCTTTCTTTCTTTTTTTGTCTTTTTTTGTTAGCGGTTCCCACACAATTCCCCAAATGCTCAGCGCCCAGTCGCCTGGGGGATTCTGAGAAAGAGAAGATTCTGCCAGCGAGCTCACATGCCATAATTACAGGCTTCTAATTCCCTCTCTCTGTCTACCTTCTGTAAAACAACCAGGACGACACACATCCTCTCTCTCTCTCTCTCTCTCTCTCTCTCTCTTTCTCTCTCTCTCTCTCTGTCCTTTGTCTTTCTCTCCTTATGTCACTGGTTCTACAGCTTCGTTCATTAAGTGTAAAATGATGTGATGGGAACGTGAACTTGACTTGCCTCTGTGCTATAGACTGACACTAATTTGACAGAGTTAAATCAGTCACACTGACAGTCTCCATTCATTTTGCTTTAATGGTTTGGTCATGTACTGCACTATATACCAAGCACTTATCACACACACAGACAGACAGACAGACAGACACACACACACACACACAGACACACACACACACACACACTTACTCAGCATCAGACTTAGGCCCGACCAAACCCACAGAGCAGAAAGTGCGGTAACGGCTTCTTATATGATGACACAGAGTCAGAATCTTTTTTCTCTTCTTCCTTTGCTTTCCTGAGCAGAGCTGGAGGGATGGAGGGAAAGAGCTGCCCCTGTCCTCCTCTGACCCCACAACCCCTCACACACACCAAGCCCAGGGCCCATTCACTCAGCCATTCACTCAGCCAGTCAGTCAGTCTGCTGAGTATCCTTTACAGTACATCACTACTCTAAACACACACACACACCAAGCCCAGGGCCCATTCACTCAGCCAGTCAGTCAGCCATTCACTCAGCCAAGCAGTCAGTCAGTCAGTCAGGCAGTCAGCCATTCACTCAGCCAGTCACTCAGCCATTCACTCAGCCATTCACTCAGCCAGTCAGTCAGCCAGTCACTCAGCCATTCACTCAGTCAGTCAGTCTGCTGAGTATCCTTTACAGTACATCACTACTCTAAACACACACACACCAAGCCCAGGGCCCATTCACTCAGCCATTCACTCAGCCATTCACTCAGTCAGTCAGTCTGCTGAGTATCCTTTACAGTACATCACTACTCTAAACACACACACACCAAGCCCAGGGCCCATTCACTCAGCCATTCACTCGGCCAGTCAGTCAGCCAGTCACTCAGCCATTCACTCAGCCATTCACTCAGCCAGTCAGTCAGCCATTCACTCAGCCAGTCAGTCAGCCATTCACTCAGCCATTCACTCAGCCAGTCACTCAGCCAGTCAGTCAGCCATTCACTCAGCCATTCACTCAGCCAGTCACTCAGCCATTCACTCAGCCAGTCAGCCAGTCACTCAGCCATTCACTCAGCCAGTCAGCCAGTCTCTCAGCCATTCACTCAGCCAGTCAGTCAGGCAGTCAGTCAGTCAGTCAGTCAGTCAGCCATTCACTCAGCCATTCACTCAGCCAGTCAGTCAGCCATTCACTCAGCCAGTCAGTCAGCCATTCACTCAGCCATTCACTCAGCCAGTCACTCAGCCATTCACTCAGCCAGTCAGTCAGCCATTCACTCAGCCAGTCAGCCAGTCTCTCAGCCATTCACTCAGCCAGTCAGTCAGGCAGTCAGTCAGTCAGTCAGTCAGTCTGCTGAGTATCCTTTACAGTACAGCCCTGCATGTGTACTCATCACTACTCTAAACACACACACACAAGCACACGCGCACACACACACACACACACACACACACACACACACACAAACGCACACGTGCGCACACATGCACACACACACTCTTAGAGACAATGAAGAGGGATAAAAGAGAGTGTGGAGTCTGGGAGAAGCAGACAACACACTGACAAATCAATGTCTGCGGTGTGGGTGGGTCTTCCTGCAGCGTGGGCGGGTCTTCCTGTGGTGTGGGTGGGTCTTCCTGCAGTGTGGGCGGGTCTTCCTGCAGCTGTAATTCACAGTCATACACACATCTGTCCATTCACATCTTAAAACTGTAGTTCAATGTGTGTGTGTGTGTGTGTGTGTGTGTGTGGAGGGGGCTCATTCACATCTCTGGCAGTCAGGGGTGGGATCTTTACAGATTTCTCTGATCAGATTTCATTCATTTCATGTTTTTAGTCTTATAGCCTCTTTCTTACAATAAGTGTGAGGCAGCTTTCCGGGCTCACTGCTGCCTGTCCCAGTGAAATGTGACGTTTGAGAATGTGCTGAATTTCACGGGTTTTGTAGGTTTCTGTACTGAACATGACAGCTCAGTGGCATTTTGGGAGGAATGTACGACAGAAGTCGTCTGATTGGATAAGAGTCTGGAGACTGACCTGATCACTGGACCAAATCCCACAAACTGACTCCGCCTTTGTTAAGACAAATCCATACAACCTGTCTCTCTCTCTCTCTCTCTCTCTCTCTGTGTGTGTGTGTTTAGGGTATAAACTCACTGGTTTGACTCTAATGGGATTGTGTGTTGGGAGTTATTCCAAAGGGACTGTGGGATTTCTGATATCATAGAGAGAGAAGGAGAGAGACAGACAAAGAGAGAGAGAGAGACAGACAGACAGACAGACAGAGAGAGAGACCCAAAGAGAGGAATATCTGTGAAATGGAGTTCTCTATTAACCTTGGTGTGTCTGTGTGTGTGTGTGTGTGTGTGGTGTGTGTGTGCTGTACTCTGGTGGTCTTAAGAAAAGAAAGTGTTGGTTTTCTTTGAAGAGAACATTGCCATGGCCTGTTTCAGTGTCCTGAAACCCTCCTGTGCTCATGTGTTATTTCATACAGAGAACTAACAAACTGGAATTATAATTCCAGGTCTTGCCAGAGAAATGTGAACCTGTTTTGATGCCAAACCTGTCCTGCATGTCGCTCTCTCCTTCCGGCAGACGTCTCCCTGCTCTCTCTCTTCCCTTTCTCTTCTCCTCTTCATCGCTGGCTTGGCGTTCTGACTACGGGACGTGTCTTCCAAATCTGCCTGTGCTGTTGATTTAGTGGTTGCTATGGAAACAGGAGAGCAGAGAGAATTTTTTGGGGTGCGTTGAACGTTTGGAATTCATGAACTAGTTTGGAGTTGGCCCCCTGAGGACCGAGAATGGTCTCTATAAATCTGATCAAATATCTCTTTAAATAGGCACATTAGTCTCTGCAAGAGGGAAGCAGAGAAACTTGCTTTAATCTTTCTTCTCGCTGTCCCAGAAAGAGAAAGAGAAAGAGAAAGAGAGGGATGGTCAGACGCACAGTGCGTCAGCTCCTGGACACAACTTTTACATCACACACATCACGCACTGCATTCAGACACAACATTTACATCACGCACATCACGCACTGCATTCAGACACAACATTTACATCACACACATCACGCACTGCATTCAGACACAACATTTACATCACGCTGCGCATTCAAACACAACATTTACATCACGCACTGCATTCAAACACAACATTTACATCACGCACTGCATTCAGACACAACATTTACATCACGCACTGCATTCAGACACAACATTTACATCACGCACTGCATTCAAACACATCATCTACACTTACAGACACTGTATAGACAATGGAAATCAAATATTAACAGATATGTAATTATGGATATGAAGACATCAAAGAGGCTCAGTTACAATAGTCTGTAATTGTATTTAAGGATGTAAATGATTACTATTATTGTTGTTGTTTTTGTTCTTGATGTTGTCGGTCTGTCTGGCATGCTGGTTTGTGCAGTGGTATTTATTGAGAATGACAGAAGGCTGATTAATGCTGGCAGTCTCCCATCCTGTGAACATAACGGAAATACTGGTATAACTGGGAGGTTTACATTGCGAGTTCTTTCACTAAATGCCCTTTCCCCTCAGCACCATCACACACACACACACACACACACACACACACCCATACCCTCCATGCTCTGTGTGTGAGCTGGAGCATTGCTATAATCAATCTCAGGTCAGTTAGCACTGAGGAAGAGGAGGAAAAGAAGAAGGGATGTATGTGTGTGTGTGGGGGGGGGGCATGAAATATTTTATTGTAATGATAAATATTCTCCAGTACCTTATTAATTTATTAGTTAGTTATTTATTAGTATCTTATTAGTTAAAGTTGCAAATGACCTCTTACTGGCCTCTGATCAGGGTTGTGTCTCCTTGCTTGTGCTACTTGACCTCAGTGCAGCCTTTGACACCATTGATCATACCATTCTCCTTGATAGACTAGAAAATGTTGTTGGAGTTAAGGGAACGGCCCTCTTATGGCTTAGGTCCTACTTAACTGATCGTTATCAGTTTGTTGATGTAAATGGTGAGTCCTCTGCACATACTGAGGTAAAGTTCGGAGTCCCGCAAGGTTCTGTTTTAGGCCCACTGCTTTTCTCTTTATATATGCTACCTCTAGGTAATGTTATTCGTAAACACGGTATTAGCTTCCACTGCTATGCTGATGACACACAGTTGTATGTCTCAGCGAAGCCAGACGAGAGACACCAACTTAACAAAATTGAGGAATGTCTAAAGGATATTAGGCACTGGATGCTTACGAATTTCCTCTCACTCAACACTGAAAAAACAGAAGTACTTGTACTAGGATCACATGCAGCTAGGAGTAAGCTTTCCGACCACATAGTTACTCTGGATGGCCTTTCTCTTTCATTAGGTGCAGCAGTAAAAGATCTTGGTGTAATTATTGACCCCAGTCTCTCATTTGAAGCTCATGTAGATAATATTACCAGGATAGCCTTCTTTCATCTTAGAAATATTAACAAGATAAGAAATGCATTGTCATTTCAAGATGCTGAAAAATTGGTTCATGCTTTCATTACCTCTAGATTAGACTACTGTAATGCCTTACTGTCTGGATGCTCTACTAGGTGTATAAATAAGCTACAGTTAGTTCAGAATGCAGCAGCCAGAGTTCTTACTAGAACCAAAAAATATGATCACATCACCCCTATCTTATCCACACTGCACTGGCTCCCAGTCAAATCTCGTATTGATTATAAAATCTTACTATTAACATATAGAGCATTAAATGGTCTTGCGCCACAGTACCTGCGCGAACTCCTGGTCTTTTATGATCCACCACGCCTACTTAGATCAAAAGGTGCAGGCTATTTGTTGGTACCTCGAGTTATGATGGCTACAGCAGGGGGCAGAGCCTTCTCTTACAGAGCCCCACAGTTATGGAATAGCCTCCCAATTAATGTTCGAGACTCAGACACAGTCTCTATGTTTAAGTCAAGGCTGAAAACTTATCTGTTTAGCCAAGCCTTTTGCTAATAGCTCTTTACTAGGCAAAGGAGCAGATCTGGAGGGTTCTCGGGCATAGATTGTTTGGTGAACTGGGATGTTTGGATGCTGTCGCCCCCCCACTTTAACATGTTCACTCAGGTTTGTTGACTGTGGAGTGGGTGGCCGCCTTGTGTCCCAGAGTGCCATCATGTCCATATTACCTTCTAGCTCTCCCTTTTAGCTATGCTGTACTAGTTAGTCTTGCTGGAGTCCCTGCCTGCACTCGGCACACGATGTATATTTACCTCAACCATTATGTGGAAAAGAACATCTAACAATGTGCCTCTCTCTCTCTCTCTCTCTCTCTCTCTCCCTCTCTCCCTCTCTCTCTCTCTCTCTCTCTCTCTCTCTCTCTCTCTCTCTCTGTCGAGCCACACATGCTACTCCTGAGACACCAGTGATCCTGACTCCTCCCGCCCTGTGGACTGATCCATCCTGGTGTCATCATCTTCCATCCCCCGTCAGCCTCCTGTCTACATCACCATCCCCTTTGTTCATGCCCCAATTTACTTTCAGCTGTAACTGCCCACGTGGTCGGCACCTATTGCACACCTGTCTGACCAAGGAGGGGTCTCCTCTCTCTGTGGTCCTCCTCAAGATTTCTCCCATTTTCCCATTTCCCTCTTGGGTTTTTGGGGAGTTTTTTCTTGCCCGCCATGAGGATTAAGTCAGGGGGTGCCGTCATATTTTGATTTGACTGTTGTGGCCTGTAAAGCCCTTTGAGACTGTAAACAGTGATATTGGGCTCTAAATAAACTTGAAATAAAATAAAAACTTGAAATAATTTAAATATAAACAGGGAAATTGTACCACACACACACACACACACACACACACTCAGAACCAGAGTGGAGGTTGTGTTGAATGAGAGGGTTATGTGACTGTAAATCTGCTGGAGTCTTTTAAACAGTTCTGTATTTTATATTCAACCAGTTTGGCAGATATCCTATTAATGCAGATATGTGTGTGTGTGTGTGTGTGTGTATGTGTGTGTGTGTGTGTGTGTCTGTATGTCTGTGTATGTGTGTGTGTGTGTCTGTGTGTGTGTGTGTGTGTGTGATAAAAAACACTGTACTGTCTGTGCAGGCCTTTCTCAGGAGTTCTGCCCTTCCCTCCCACACTCCCAGATGTCTCGCACTCTCTCTCTCTCTCTCTTTCTCTCTCTCTCTCTCTCTCCCTCTCTCTCGTCAGCTGGTTCGTCAAACACCACAGATTTTTCATCTTAATGATCTACTTCTCTTCTTCTCTGACTCCTCCCCCTGTTCCTCTTTCTCTCTTTCTCTCACTCCCCCTCTCTCTGCCCTCCCCCTTTCTCTTTTCCTTCTTTATCATCACTTCTCTTAGTGGAGCACTGCTGTTTCCATGAAAGTCTTACACACTGCCTAGCTGGTTAAGCAAAACTGCGTGTGTGTGTGTTTTGCACTACACGCATGAAACTCTCCCTGTACTGCTCTCTTTTGTTTTCTGTCTTTCTATCTATCTATCTATCTATCTATCTATCTATCTATCTATCTATCTATCTATCTATCTATCAGATTCGTTCTGTCTCTGGTCCTCCCTCCTCATCTGTCTCTTTTGGCATGTTACTCTTTCCTCCCTCTCTTCTCCTCTCTGTCTCCATTTCTCTCTCTGCCAGCACAGCTGGGCAGAGACTCTGGCGTCTGTATTATGGGCAGTGGTTAGAGTTTCCTCTTCCCTGATTGGATTAAACATCATTAGAGTGCATTGCATCACTCCAGAGTGTACCGGAATGCACCGGCCCCGACTTCACTCAGCCTCTCAGTTTCCATACGCTAACTTCTCCCATACACATCCACTCATACCTGCCCTCTCTCAGGGCCTGCAGGTAGCACTCTCGCAAGCCCTAATGAGGTCCTAATGCTTTGGAGCGACCGCAGAATGTTGATTTGTCCAGAACACAACTCACTCTCCGCGTTCAGACTCTGCCTGTCCGTCGGCCGGAGCCTGGTGTGGTGTGGTTCTCTCTCTCTCTCTCTCTCTCTCTCTCTCTCTGTGTGTCTCTCCCACTGGGGAAATCAAAGTCCAGCATCTATTACATTACCGGCTCTCAACCCTGCATTAAGACAGTAATCAGATTCCGCAAGAGGTGGCTTTGCACAGTCTGTGTGTGTGTGTGTGAGTGTGTGTGTGTGTGTGTGTGAGTGTGTGTGTGTGTGTGTGTGTGTGTGTGTGAGGTGTGTGAGTGTGTGTGTGCGTGTGAGTGTGTGAGTGTGTGAGTGTGTGTGTGTGTGAGTGTGTGTGTGTGTGTGTGTGTGTGTGTGTGTGTGTGAGGTGTGTGAGTGTGTGTGTGCGTGTGAGTGTGTGTATATGTGTGTGTGTGAGGTGTGTGTGAGGTGTGTGTGTGTGTGTGTGTGTGTGTGTGTGTGAATGAATGAAGGAGCGAGTTCATGTGTCAGACCTCCAGGCTAACACAGAGACGGAGGC
Source organism: Chanos chanos (assembly GCF_902362185.1). Lineage (NCBI taxonomy): Eukaryota > Metazoa > Chordata > Actinopteri > Gonorynchiformes > Chanidae > Chanos > Chanos chanos. Next base: position 48,199,459 of record NC_044501.1, on the reverse strand, counting down.
AGAATGTTCAGCTTCACTGGACTCAGTGGAAAATCTGGCTTATACTGTTCACTTCATTTACACAGAACTTTGGGTCAGTGGCCAGTGGGTTTTCCTTCACAGCCAGTTGGGGACCTCGAAATTTCCAGTGCAAACTTTTACACAGTGTGCTGTTTTTAGAATGATTTTGCATTGACACCTGCATTGTTGTGATCGTATAGATGCAGTGGGGCCCTCTTTGAACATGGCTTAGTATACGGCGTGTGTGCTGATTAACCATGAAAAAGTGTTCATGCGCTCCTCATTTAACACTGTCAGATTTCATTTCATTCTGACTAATTTGGCTGTGTTGGGAGTTCTCCTGTGGTTAAGGAGAACAGGAGTGAACGTTTCTGCAGCATTAATGACCGGCAGCGTTAGCGACATGGGCAGCTAGCGCTTGTGGAAAAGGTGGGGTGATGTAGGGACTATCTTAATGGAACTACTGATCCACAGCCGTTCGGCTCAACCATAAACTCTCTCCAAATGGACCAATCTCCTGCTCCTCCAGCACTTAAAGAAAATTGCTAAAAAAACAAAAAAAAAAAAACCTGCCATCTGACAGTGTACTGAGGTGGAGAGTGAACATTTACTTCTGACGTCATAATGGAGAGTGAACATTTACCTCTGACGTCATAATGGAGAGTGAACATTTACCTCTGACGTCATAATGGAGAGTGAACATTTACCTCTGACGTCATAATGGAGAGTGAACATTTACCTCTGACGTCATAATTGAGAGCCAGGGCCATGGTGCCGCCAACTGTCTGACTGTCTCATTGTGTGTCTGTCTGTCTGTCTGTCTGTCTGTCACACACTCCTCATGCTTGTGCAGTCTGAGAGGATGGTCCTTCCACATGCACAGACACTCTGCATCAGCTTCCCACTCCTCCTTTCACCTCATTCAGTGCTAACAAACACGGATTAACTGTTTGCTGAGGGATAGTCCTCTTCTGCTGAGCACAGTTCAGTTCAAACTACAGAGACTCACCCGTCATTTTCAGAGCAAATCAGATCAGACCCTGTACTCCCTCAGTTAGTTCCATTAGCTTAGTGGGTAAATGCGCAGTGTCATATCATATTTTTTTTTAATAATAATACTTATTCATGTTGTTGTCATTATTATTATTATTATTATTATTATTATTATTATTATTATTATTATTATTATTATTATCATTATGATCAGGGTTCTTCTTTTGAACTAAATCTGCTGTGACAGATGAGTGAATCTCATGTTGGTATTGGACAGGATCTTAAATTGGCCAATCAGCCGTCAGCACAGAGGCCTAGGGATCAGTCACAATCTCAGCTCGGCTAAGACAGGAGATTTCTTTGACAGAGGCTTTTTTTTAAA
>NC_044501.1:48178084-48190584 GCF_902362185.1 Chanos chanos | reverse complement strand
GTGTGTGTGTGTGTGTGTGTGTGAAAGAGAGGGTTTGGGCATGATGGTCACGTTCTCCCGTAGCTTCTCCCTGTGGATCATGTAAAATCCAGGTGGATATAGTGAGCAGGCATCGTCCGTGATAAATCATATTACCTTTCTTATTAAAAATATGCTCAAATCAGATTACCTTGGCAATATAGCTCTTCAGCCCAATGTTCTCCCTTCTCCTGGTCTCTGTCGCTGTCGGAACCACTCCTCACACACTCTCACTCTCTTTCTCTCTCTCTCTCTGGTTTTGTATTTTGACTGAGAGTAGAGAGCTGTGTTTACAGCCAGACTAGAGGAGTGAGGACTCTGGTGGGGTGGAAATGAGATGAAAGCGTGGATTTTTAAGAGGAAGCCTGAGAGAGTGTGGGATTATTTTAAAGGAGTCAGGAGGGAGTTATATCTGAAGTTACTGGGATTACTGGTTAGGGTGAGTTAACGGACGTCTGGGTTATTTCAAGCAAAAATGATCATTTAAAAAGAGTAACATTTTCAAGGGTGTCAATCTTTTATACGGCGCAGGGGTGAAATATAGCCAAAATGGCTGACGCCGCAGAGCAGTTTCCTGGTCTTTTCATAAATCTGGGCTGGAATGAATGTCAGGCCAAAGCAATGAAGGTGAAGAAAGGGCTAAATCCTATCATTTACCCTTTGGCCTCTCCCTCTGAGCCAGAGCAGCTTCTCCTTAAAAAATCTCTCTCTCTTTACAAATACACCTGTGTGTCAAAACTCTCTCGCCGCCCGGCGAACACGCAGGAGGTCCGTCCTCAGAGGTCAAAGTTCTTGGAGATTTTGAGTGTGAATGATTTGCTTGTTATAATACTTCATCAAAACCAGACTTTTAGTGGCTTGTGTGTATCATAAGGGCAGTGGAGCTTTGGCTGCAGTAGAGTTTATGCAGAGTGAGTGTAAGGGTAAGGTGTGGAGATGCCATGCCAGGCCTTGGAGAACATCTCATGAACACAAACATCTAGTCACTAATTTTTCTTTCAAGAGCCGAGGGGGTGAATATATACACCCGACGTTGTTTACCAGTTTAAGCTAACAAGCCCCGCTCCCCTCCCCTGTGAAAATACAGGGCCGACGGCTGACGGTTTCACACGTTACTGATGAAATGCTTTAGCGATGACCTACCTGAGCACTAAAGGACAGTGTTTTACCTGAGCACTAAAGGACAGTGTTTTACCTGAGCACTAAAGGACAGTGTTCGTTGTCTGTGGCTTGTTGACAGAACGCTGCAGCTCTGTTCCTTTGAAGTCATTTGTGTCAGTACCTCAGCGTAGTTGCAGAGTTGGGGTCCAAACGGTATAGCTGTCTGTGTCAGTGCCTGTATCTAGACCTGCTCTAAGCTGTCATTATTCTGGGTGTCTTTAATAAATAAGAGATTGTTATGATGTACACTGTGTGTTTGTTACGGTACACTGGATGGAGTGATGAGTCTATTGTGAGTATTTGTATAGAGGTAAAAGTTGAGGTAACATTAGTGGAGAGGTATCAGCGGAGTTAGAATAGAGATGAGTATGTGTAGAAGTACATGTGGAGCTAACTATTTAATTTGTGTGAAAGTGTCAGGGGAATTAGTGTAGTTTGTATAGAGTTATTGCAGAGTTTGTGAAGGTGTCAGGGGAATTAGTGTAGTTTGTATAGAGTTAGTGTAGAGTTTGTGAAGGTGTCAGGGGAATTAGTGTAGTTTGTATAGAGTTAGTGTAGAGTTTGTATAGAGTTAGTGTAGCGTTTGTGAAGGTGTCGGGGGAATTAGTGTAGTTTGTATAGAGTTAGTGTAGAGTTTGTGAAGGTGTCGGGGGATTAGTGTAGTTTGTATAGAGTTATTGTAGAGTTTGTGAAGGTGTCAGGGGAATTAGTGTAGTTTGTATAGAGTTATTGTAGAGTTTGTGAAGGTGTCAGGGGAATTAGTGTAGTTTGTATAGAGTTAGTGTAGAGTTTGTGAAGGTGTCGGGGGAATTAGTGTAGTTTGTATAGAGTTATTGTAGAGTTTGTGAAGGTGTCGGGGGAATTAGTGTAGTTTGTATAGAGTTATTGTAGAGTTTGTGAAGGTGTCGGGGGGATTAGTGTAGTTTGTATAGAGTTATTGTAGAGTTTGTGAAGGTGTCGGGGGAATTAGTGTAGTTTGTATAGAGTTATTGTAGAGTTTGTGAAGGTGTCGGGGGAATTAGTGTAGTTTGTATAGAGTTAGTGTAGAGTTTGTGAAGGTGTCAGGGGAATTAGTGTAGTTTGTATAGAGTTAGTGTAGTTTGTATAGAGTTAGTGTAGAGTTTGTATAGAGTTAGTGTAGAGTTTGTATAGAGTTAGTGTAGCGTTTGTGAAGGTGAGTGTGGAGGTGTCAGGGGAGTTAGTGTAGCGTTTGTGAAGGTGAGGGTGGAGGAGGTGGAGGAGAAAGATTAAAGTGGAGGGGTTGAGTAATAGGCGACTGCACCTCCCATCATTTTTTTTCTTTTTTTCTCCATCATTTTCTTTTCCCTTATCCCTTGTTCCCTGGTTCTGAGAATCATAGGAGTCTCTGACAAATATTAATGTAACTTGTGCAAACTTTGGATCCTCAGGGGAGAGTGTTCTGATGTTCGGTGTCTCTTGTTTAATAAATTACAGCCCAAATCCCGACAGGCACTATTCTTAACCCCCATTCGGAACAGCGTCGGAGTCTCGGTCATTTTTCAGTGCTGGGTGACATCTCTTAGCCTGCATTGAAGTTTACTTTGCTGTACATTGTAATTTGCTGACATTTCTCTTTTCTTTCTCTTCTTCTTTGCCCTCCCCTTTTCTCTCTCTCTCTCTCTCTTTCTCTTTCTCTCTGTGCCTTTCTCTGCCTCTTTCACAGAAGTGAGCAAGTACATCCAGAAAGGTAAGATCTTTTTATTTCTTAATTAGTCCTTTACTGCAAATGGATCTCTCTCTCTCTCTCTCTCTCTCTCTCTCTCCCTCTCTCTCACACACACACACACACACACACACACGTGCGTTCGTGCGTGATCAGCCTTTACCTGTCAGTCATGCTGGGCGTGAATGAAGGATGAGTCATGAGAGATTGGGATTGTTAGCTGTTTTTTTTTTTTTTTTTTTTTGTCTTTTGTTTCTGTGAGGTACGCAACACTGTGCAATTCTTCCCTCATATTCCTGACTCTCGATCCGAGAGCACAACACACAAGCTATTTCTGGCGTCAACCTTTGGAGCTCTGAGCCTGAAATTTGAATTTTATTCAAATGAGAGTCAACTGGCCTAGATCATTCTGAGAGACAGAGCTGCTGTTGACTTAAAGGAGGAGAACAGCCGTCTGCTGGAGAACCAAAGCGTCCACAGAGACACTGTCCCTCTCCACAGCTCCTCACATTCTAGAACCCTGGCAGAACAAAGGTCACCACGGAAACAGTGAAACACAGTCATGTAACAAAGGGCAGAACATTTGTTACGTAATCCCCCTATGTTCATTGTACCTACCGTAAGTAGTTTGTCATGCCATCCACAGTGAGCCGTTTGATCGGTATTTCAGGAGATGGTCCACAGTAGCGCAGCTAAACTCAGACGTGTGTTTGTGTCTCATGTGCTGGGACGGCAGAACCAGTAGTTTCACAAGATGCATACTGCTAAACGCCAGCTGCATTAGAACCAAATGTTTTAAAAAAACAGGATTAAATCTGTGTCACCATTTCCTTTACTTGACTAATGTGATTTTATGTCCAATGCTCCAGCAGTCAACATCAATGACATACAGTATGTGTTTTGTGATCTGATTTGTGACTGGCTTTGACAGTGAGCTTATGCTAGCCTGTGGTGCATATCTAAATAACTGAAACTCTCATCACACCCCTGAAAACACCCCTCTTAAAACCACCTTCTTAAAACACTCCCCGTTAAAACATCAGTCAAAGTGGTCGTGTCAATCACGCAAAATCAGTCGCCTCAGTGCTGCTGACTTCCTGAAACAACATGGCGGTCATTATGCGACACAGTTGCATCAGACACATAGAGGTAATCATGGGCCGGCGGGAAACTGAGGAGCAGCGTGCCAGGACAGAGCTGCTCTCCTGCAGTTTGGTAGCAGCAGAGTGTGTGTAATCTGCCTCGGTCTCCTGGCTTCTCGTGGCTGAGAGAAGAGGCTGACTGCTGGAAGCAGAAAAGCCCTGGATACGCGGGAATAATAAGTACCCAGGGGAAGCCAACAGATGGACGTTTACTGTGAGCATGGAGACAGTGGGAAAGAGGGATGGTGAGCGAGAGAGAGGGCAGCGAAAGAGGATGGGAGAAAGAAAGTGAGTCTGTCAAACGCAGTGCCAGAACTCTGCAAGAGAGTTTTTCGGTGCAGTTCCAGAGTCAGCGAAGAGAACGCATCTCTCCCTTTCTCTCTTTCTCTCTCTCTCTCCCTTTCTCTCTCTCCCTTTCTCTCTCTCTTCCTTTCTCTCTCTCTCTGTCTCTCTCTCTCTCTCCCTTTCTCTCTCTCTTCCTTTCTCTCTCTCTCTGTCTCTCTCTCTCTCTGTCTCTCTCTCTCTCTCCCTTTCTCTCTCTCCCTTTCTCTCTCTCTTCCTTTCTCTCTCTCTCTGTCTCTCTCTCTCTCTCCCTTTCTCTCTCTCTCTCTCTGGATGGCTGACCTTTTTTATTTATTAATTGCCTGCTTGCGAGTGCTGATCCTGGGTTGCAGACATATTCTCCCTCATTAAGACCACACATGCTCTGCTGTGAGCCTCAGAATCCCGGCTGTAAAGAACAATGGCATTCGATTCTATCACTGGGGCACAGAGCGGCAATCGGAAGAAAGGCTGCAAACTAGGTTTTCAGTTGCACACCATCTCGCTGGGAGGGTATGCTTGTCTGATCAAAAACATAAACCGTTGAAGATTGTCCAGTAAGCAGACTAAACAGGACAATGTTTTCTAGGACAGGAAAGGATGTCATTTATTTGTTCTCATGCAGCATGCATAAAAAAAAAGAAATTAAAAAAAAAAAGAAGAAGAAAAAAAAAAAAAACTCGTTTGCAGCTTCTAATCTCTGATGTGAACCTTTCTGTTCTGAGACTCTGTTGTGTGATGTTAGTCAGCAGTCTGGAGTAATTAGCTCCCCTTCTAATCTGTCCCAAATCAGCAGAGTCACTCCAAGTCCGCCAAAGATTACATCACCCAACTCTTAATACTTTTGAGAGCTCATGGAACTAAAAGAGAAAAGAAAAAAAGTCTTTCCCCCAATTGAGTGTTACAAACCAAAGCCATGAGTCAGACGTGCTCCATGCTTGCAGCCAGAGCAATTGAATTCAAGTCAAAATGACCGGTATTCAGAAAGATCTTTTTTTTTCATATACACTTCAGAGAAAAGCCAGCGGCAGGAACGACAATCGGTTCATTATACCCAGTCAGTCACAAGAGCTTCTGGCCGTGGGAGGGAGAGAGAGAGAGAGAGAGAGAGAGAGAAAGAGAGAGAGAGAGAGAGAGAGAGAGAGAGCGTACAGGCGAACATCATCTGTTCTCTCTGTTGCCTGTGGATATAGAGCTTCTGTTCTTGAAAATAGCCTCTCTCTCTCTCTCTCTCTTATTCTCTCTCTCTCTCTCACGTCATTATTGTATTATGTCTAACAGGCTTTTCATTGAGAGAGAGAAAAAATGTGCTACGCTTGATCACCTCTCTCACGATGACACGAAAAGAAATTGCAGGCCTGGCGGATGAGCAAACATCATTATGCCATCAAAAGCCGATAAACAGGGGACAGGTGTCATTTTGTGTGGCCCACTTCTCTCTCTCTCTCTCTCTCTCTCTTTCACACACACACACACCAACAGTACGAGCTGTTTTTAGCTATGAATAAGTCCAGAGAAAAGGTCAGCAGAACCTGGGTTTATTATTCTCTGTGAGCAGTAGTGGAGTGTAGGTCCTGTATAGGCAAAGCCAAACTGCATTAAAGCAAGAGATCAGCGAGGCCAGGGCAGCGTCTGATTTAAAGGACGCTCCTAAAATGGAGTTCTGCCACTAACAAGTCACTGGCTCAGTTTGTCAGGTTTTTATTCAGAGAGAAATAAATGCAACGCTGGATTCTAATTCAAGAAAGATGAAATTCAGAGTGCCAAATACAGGTCGCAAAGGCGAGAGGTTATTGTGGACCTGGGCCTATTTTAATGAATGCCTCCATATGATTAAATACCCTGTTTCAGCAATTATCTCTTTATAATTAAATATAATGTGTGACGTTTTGATATTTGTTTGCCAATATTGGTATCATTTCCCACTGTTTTAGTTGTTTACATTTTGATATCCAGGCGGCAGACTGTGTCACTCAGTGACTTTTGTGCGCTGGCCACGTGGGAGCAGTCGTATGTCCTGTCTTAAGGACTGAAGCTGTTTCAGAACAGCAAACAGTGAAATCAGAATGAATAGAAAAACTATCAAGACTGTCAACACTTTCCTATGGGAACTCAGTGTCTAGAACCACACTGTTTTTAAAGGTATGGGTAAATCTATGTAGTTTTGAGGTATAAAACAAAAATATCTAATTACAGAGCTGTGTGAAAAGCAGATTTAATTTATGCAATGCAAAGCCTTTACACTTTCCCTTTAATACACGTCTGTATTACATGTACTCTGGCATGAACGACTGTGCTAATTTTAAGCCCTTGATTAGTTTGATAATCCTTACCTCCTCATTTCATCTCCCACAGAAAAAGCCATCACCAACTAGATGTTTACACCACAAACAGAAATCTCTCTGACTTAAATGTCACTGATAGAACAGATCTATGAGAGAACATGGCTCTGTAGTAATATCTCCATAACATGACCTTGACAAAGAGAAACATTAGAAGCAGTAACTTTAAATGTAATTATCCAAATCCTATTTTGTTACAAACCCAACCAGTTCTCAATTATGAAAATCCTCTGTTCGTAGCAAACCAACCCAATTCGCCATTTCTGTTCACAAAAGTCTTTTTTACCTGCACATTTTGGTCACATTTGGCGTTGAGCAACTTGCTCCAGAAGCTAGGTTAGCATGATAGCGTCAGTATGCTAACACGCTATCGGTAATGATTAAGGCGACACTTTGTGAGCTGTTTTAGGTGAAGTGGTGCTGCTGTGGATGGCAGATGGCAGCGCGTTAGTGTTTTAAGGGTGGCGTCAGAGGGAGGGAGAGAGTGTCTATGCCTGAGGAGAGCGGAATCCAACACCAGCTAACAACATATGGTGGAGGCTCGCTAAGAGCTTCTGTGAAGGTTTAGCATCCTGCAGCCAATGCTCAGATCCTCACATCAGAGAGGAGAAGAGAGCAGCAAAAAAAAAAAAAAAAACCACTTCCACACACATATTTCACAATACTATCTTTATCCCTCGAGCGAACTTTGGAAAGTGCAAACCTTGCTAGTTTTCTTATCTGTGTAGTGGCGCCTCAGCAGGGCTAGCTTCAGATTCACGATACCAAAACGTAGTCAGATGACTCACATGGCAATTAGTGTCATATTTCATCATTATACTGTCATTATTTTTCTCTTTGTTAGTTGACAGAGTTCCAGAGAGAGATGAAATCGTTATAATTAAGACATTAATTGAAGAGGAACTCCATCTCTTCATTAATGCCAGATTACTGGTGGCATGTATGCATGTGTGTATGTATGTATGTATGTATGTATGTTGTTTCTAATGGAAACATTGTCTTCACACAGCCATACCTAATTATCAGATGCCATGAATCTGGTGTATAGCTGACTGATGACATAGAGACAATGTCTCACACACACACACACACACACACACACACACACATGCTAGCTGAGAAAAGCAGAGCAGTTTGAGGAGAGGAGAGGAGAATTGAATTTGCAGTGTGTCATTCGCATAAAGTGCCGTAATCAAATGAACTCTGCTGAAACGCTGTTGTTTCTCTGTGTTTTCTCATGCACTGAATTGGACTACAGAGTCTAATGAATAGGATTAAACCTCCCAGTTAAAACACGTCCCCAAGCAAAGGGTCTTAATCACGTCGTCATGTTTCATCCCCCCCCCCCGTTCCTCCTCTTTTCCTGCTCTTCTTTCACACTCGTCTAATGGGGCTTTTAGTCAAATGATCCCTCGTTCTGTCTCCCTCCAAAAGCGGCTGCTTTACTGGGGGAAAAAAATGACTCAGTCAGTCTCTAAGTGTTGTTGCGATTCTCTGGTTCTCCTCCCAGTACTTCTTCATCTGGAGATGGCCTTAATGAGCTCCACACTGTGCTCCTTCAGACGGCTCCTCTCTTCGCCACTCCACACTTTTTCCTCTCCTTCAGGCGCTAAATGCTTTCTCTTAACTCAGGAGAAAGTATTGGCTAAAGAGGGGCAAGAGTTTATAATTGTATGGAATGTGTGTGTGTGTGTGTGCGTGTTAAACTGGAATTTCTAAATGTCTTAGATTTTCTCCATTCAAGCATGTATACCACACAGCTGGGTTTCTGACTCCCCAAATTCTCCTGCTTTTTGTCCGTATATTAGTCAGTTTATGCAAATCCACATTTTCAATGTGCAGATGAGATTATTTTATCGACGGTTCACATGGTAACATTTGGAGACAGATAAAACACAGAACTATAACAATAATAATAAAATTACATAACATTATGTCATATTATAAATATAGTATAACAACGACAGTAATAACAACAAAACAACAACAACAATAACAATAATAATAATAATAATATTTTAGCCACAGCTTTGTCCTTGTGACTAAAAGTTTAAACTCTATACAAAAACATACATACAAATATACAGTAACTGTAGCATGTGTTACTTTATAATAGGGAATTATTATTACAAATTTACAGGAGGCATGATGTGTCAACAGGCAGTAAGGTAAGATCTCTGTGACATTGTGTGTGTGTGTGTGTGTGTGTGTGTGTGAGTGTGTCCCTGACTGCAGCTGGCTCTGACAGAGGTTATGATCTGTGTCCATCTGCTTTGCTGGCTACATTACAAAGGCAGGGTTTGTGGTGTAGGCAGTTTGGCTGTGAGTGTGGAGTGGACGACTGAGAATTGGTCTCACTGCTAAACGCAGTCTGCCCTCTCTTCCTCAGGACTCTCTCTCTGCCTGCCTCCCGCTCTCCACTCTCTGAGCGTGACCTTGGAGCCACAGAATGACTATGATCTTTCCCACACAATTGGCTCAAATAACGTGTGAGGCATTTCCAAGTGTGCCAGCTTTACTGGGATAAATCATGTGTTTGTTTGGTGTAAGTTCACTTTGACTGTTCATATAAATGTTCCTGTAAGGAAGGGAGTAAAAGTCAGTGTGTGTGTGTGTGTGTGTGTATGGTTAAGCTACGGTCTGATTCTTTTGATTAGAGGAGATGTTCTAGAGTCATGTTGTTCACAGTTAGGAGATTAAGTAAACTTGTTGTGGAATGTGCAAGTGTGTACATGTATGGTGTGTGCGTGCGTGCGTGTGTGTGCGTGTGTGTGTCTGCATTTGGACGGCGTGGTGTGACTTGCAGTCGGCCTTTAAGGGATTAATATTAGGCTTTGACTTAATTAAATGCTGATTTCCAAAAATCACGGCGCAGACGCAGATGCAGACGCAGAGCAGTGGATACATGCCGAAAATCCTCATAAATCAGCGACAGGCGCTCAGAGTCTGTCAGTCATCCTCTTACAGAGACAAGAGGCAGGACACGGAGAGAGACGCTTTGGGTTCCCGCACCGTGGGCTGCGTTTGAACTGTACCGGCGTCTTTAGAGTACAGTGCTGCTGGTTTGAGAGAGTGTCCTCACCTGAAAGCTATTCTCAGAGTTAGGAGCATCTCTTATGGAACATCGCTTTTGGTTTGGTGTTTGTAGTCCCAGACGCCATAAATAGGGACTAACTGAGAGAGAGAGGATCACGAGTTTCCTGTCCCAGCAGACACTGTAACGACTAAATATTACTGTTGTGTTCAGAGAAAAAAAGGGAGAGAGAAAGGGACTCTAAAACTGTGAAAACAGCTGTTTATTTCTTTGTTTATTTTTTTTTAATTATTCTTATTTACTGTTGGTGGTTAGTTATGAATCTCTGTCAGATTTTCCGTCACCTCTCCTGAATCAGCACGGTGGTGAGTCTGACAGCGGTTTGTCATGAGTCGCGGTGACGTGTTTAGTGTCAGAGAGATGAGCAGTGAGCGGGTCAGTCTGTAAATCTCTCCACTGCTGGACCTCAGCATATTTTTATGTTCTTATTTTAATCAGCGCAGTTTCCTACTGCTGCTGATTGTTTTTCTTTTTCTTTTTGGGTTTTTTTTGTTGTTTTTTTGTTTTTTTTTGCTTGTATTTGTTTTGTTGGTGTTGATGGCTGTTTTATTTTTTGTTGGTTTGTAGCTCTTGATGGGCTCTCGCCAAACCCAGGACACCAGTAGCCAGATATGGATTTGAAGAGAGTCATTTACTGGGCTGAAAACTCTTTCTCCCACACACACACACATACACACACACAAGCAGAGAGAGAGAGAGAGAGCGAGAGCAAGGGTCTATAAACTCAGCAGTAATTCTCTGGACAAACACAGAAGTAGAGCATTCAGTAATTGGTCCTTGGTGACCACACAGACATTGAGCAGGCCTAAGCCGGCTAAACAAGCTGATCCCTGCTGAAGTGAAGGGCCATGCATGTTCTTTTTGGTTCTCCTTTTCTTCATTACGACCACAGGAGGGATCCTGTGTCGCCTCCCTCAGTGGCCTGGAGATGTGACATTCCCTGTGGATCGAACAGGAGTTTGGGCCAAACACTCTTGCAGGGCTGGTTTGAACTCAGGGCGGTGACACACTGACCATTGTCTGATGTCTGATCCTTGTCTGACTGAATTTCCCATGTACACCACCCACACACTTCTCTCATTAGTTTAGACTGAAACCAGCTCACTGTGACCTCACACTCACAACAGTCCACTACAGGATTAGAGAGATGTTTGAGTTCATCAGTGCTGTATGAGGTTTACACTGAGGGTTAGTGCTGTATGAGGTTTACACTGAGGGTTAGTGTTGTATTAGGTTTAGACTGTGTGATAGTGTTGTATGAGATTTAGACTGAGTGTCAGTGTTATATGAGGTTTACACTGAGGGTTAGTGTTGTATGAGGTTTAGACTGAGGGTTAGTGTTATATGAGGTTTACACTGAGGGTTAGTGTTGTATGAGGTTTACACTGAGGGTTAGTGTTGTATGAGGTTTAGACTGAGTGTTGGTGTTGTATGAGGTTTAAACTGAGCGTTAGTGTTGTATGAGGTTTAGACTGAGGGTTAGTGTTATATGAGGTTTAGACTGAGGGTTAGTGTTGTATGAGGTTTACACTGAGTGTTGGTGTTGTATGAGGTTTACACTGAGTGTTGGTGTTGTATGAGGTTTAGACTGAGTGTTGGTGTTGTATGAGGTTTAGACTGAGGGTTGGTGTTATATGAGGTTTACACTGAGGGTTAGTGTTGTATGAGGTTTACACTGAGGGTTAGTGTTGTATGAGGTTTACACTGAGTGTCAGTGTTATATGAGGTTTACACTGAGGGTTAGTGCTGTATGAGGTTTAGACTGAGGGTTAGTGTTATATGAGATTTAGACTGTGTGTTAGTGCTGTATGAGGTTTAGACTGAGGGTTAGTGTTGTATGAGGTTTACACTGAGGGTTAGTGTTATATGAGGTTTACACTGAGGGTTAGTGTTATATGAGATTTAGACTGTGTGTTAGTGCTGTATGAGGTTTACACTGTGTGATAGTGTTGTATGAGGTTTAGACTGAGTGTCAGTGTTGTATGAGGTTTAGACTGAGGGTTAGTGTTATATGAGGTTTACACTGAGGGTTAGTGTTGTATACACTGAGGGTTAGTGTTGTATGAGGTTTACACTGAGGGTTGGTGTTGTATGAGGTTTAGACTGAGTGTTGGTGTTGTATGAGGTTTAGACTGAGGGTTAGTGTTGTATGAGGTTTACACTGAGGGTTAGTGTTGTATGAGGTTTACACTGAGTGTCAGTGTTATATGAGGTTTAGACTGAGGGTTAGTGTTGTATGAGGTTTACACTGAGGGTTAGTGTTGTATACACTGAGGGTTAGTGTTGTATGAGGTTTACACTGAGGGTTGGTGTTGTATGAGGTTTACACTGAGTGTCAGTGTTATATGAGGTTTAGACTGAGGGTTAGTGTTATATGAGGTTTACACTGAGGGTTAGTGTTATATGAGGTTTACACTGAGGGTTAGTGTTGTATGAGGTTTACACTGAGGGTTAGTGTTATATGAGGTTTAGACTGAGGGTTAGTGTTATATGAGGTTTACACTGAGGGTTAGTGTTGTATACACTGAGGGTTAGTGTTGTATGAGGTTTACACTGAGGGTTAGTGTTGTATGAGGTTTACACTGAGTGTCAGTGTTATACGAGGTTTAGACTGAGGGTTAGTGTTATATGAGGTTTACACTGAGGGTTAGTGTTGTATACACTGAGGGTTAGTGTTGTATGAGGTTTACACTGAGGGTTAGTGTTGTATGAGGTTTACACTGAGTGTCAGTGTTATA